>NW_022987393.1:132500-400000 GCF_902827165.1 Trematomus bernacchii
TTTAACCGGCTTTAGCAATCGCAAAATGTCACGGCAGCTGAGTGTCCGAAGCTTTTTTAATAAGCCCAGTAATTGTGATGGTGTGGATAAACGAGGTGAAAAAAGAGGGATTGATGCAGTGGAGGATGAAGGACAAGCCAGTAAGACCAAAACTGACAACGTTCAGCCAGCAGCAGAGGGACAAGCAAGTGGCAAGGAGTTGAAGCGGGAGTACCGGGTTCAGTGGGAGCAAGAGTTTAAGTGGCTGAGGAGGGAAGATGGCAAAATGTTCTGCAACATCTGTAGAAAAGCTAAAATGAGTAACGGATTTGTCCGAGGGTGCACGACGATGCAGAAATCAGCGCTGAATGATCACAAAAGTAGCCATAGCCACATCGAAGCTTCAAGGGTGGTCAACCAGAGCGTGGCAATGGTAAAGCATGTGGAGAAATCGCAGGTTGCCTGTAACGAGGCATTAAAAACACAATTGAAGGTTGTGTTGCATATGGCAAACACAAACACCCCGAGCCACCTATATCCCAACCTAATACAGCTATTACAATCTGCTGGATGTCCAGACCTCAACAGTGCGCACACGTACACCCACCATGAGACAGTCAATCAGATGGAGGAGGCGATAGCAATGACCATATCCAGCACTATCGATGACCGCATCGCCAACAGTAAATACGTCGGGGTAATAGTAGATGAGACGACTAATATCACGGTTGAGAAAATGCTGATCACATACCTGACACTTCAGCATAAAGGGGAGCCTGAAACCGTGTTTATTGGCAATTATGTAATACCCTCTGGCACTGCAGAATGCATCACAACAAAAATAAAAGATGTGCTATCGGGCCGTGGTGTAGCTGTGGCTCGGGTCGTCGGTCTGGGAAGTGATGGAGCGAATGTGATGGTGGGTCGAAAGGCCGGAGTTGCACAAAAGATGCGGCTGAATGACTGTCCCTACCTCGTAAACATTCACTGTGGTGCGCACAGAACGGCACTGGCTGCACGCGATGCCTCCAAGGCTGTGCGTGAAATAAGTGCATATGTTACGACTATTAATAACATATACACTTACTACAAGAATTCCCCCATTCGAACACACAGACTAAATGAACTCCAAAACGAAATGCAGGAACACGACCTGCTGAGCCTAAAACAACCATCAGCTACACGCTGGCTGTCGCTGGAGAGGGCAGTTAAGGGCATACGTGCCAACTGGGTTGCTCTGGTGTTGGAGTTGCAGGAGGAGGAAGCTGACAAAGACTGTCCGGTCGCTAAGGGGATTAGAAAGCGCCTCCAAACGCTCATGTTCCCTGCCTTGACTCACCTGCTGACTGACGTCTTGGCCGTGGTGAACCGCATGAACCTCACCTTCCAAAAAGAAGATGTCAACATCTCCTCCATCCAGCCCGTCGTGAACATGACCCTTGCCAGCCTCGAGGACTTGATGAATGGGCCAGGTGAGGCGGAGACCACATTTAACGAGGCTTTACAAGACGGCAAGTTCTGTGGCATCACGCTCACCCAGGCAGACGCTCAGACCTTTTCACGTGTGCGCACAGACTACATCGCGGAGGTTACTAAATCCATCAAAAAAAGATTTCCTTCGGAGCATGTAGGCATCATCGCTGATCTCGACACCGTGATCAATGCATCTCGCTATCCGGGTGCTGACAGCGCGTTAAAGAGCTACGGACTGGAGGCCTTGGAGCGCGTCTGTGACCACTACGGGTCACAAAGGGATGCAGCTGCGCCACTGGTGCAGAAGGAGCGCATGCTGCGGGATTTCCTCCCGGTGAAGCGAGTGCTTGCAGGATCGGGAAATCCCTCGTTCAGAGAGTCTTGCCGACTTCTGATCACTTCCCTGGGAGAAATGTTTCCCGACTACAAAACGTTGGCTGAAGTGGCGCTGGTAATTCCAGTCTCCAGCGTAGCAGCAGAGCGCGGGTTCAGCCTTCAGAACAACATAAAAACGGCCATGAGAAGTCGTCTGTCCGAGGCAAAGACCCAACGCTTAATGACCATCGCCTCTGCAGCAATCTCCCTTGATGCATTTGACTACGCACAAGCGAGCACCCAGTTTAAATCCATGCGGCCCAGGAGGAAGGTCTGAGTTCAGGCTAGGCTACAGCAGGTCAATTGAGTTGTTCTTGTAAATGTTTTGTTCATATTTTAATTGTAATTGTCTCATTTCAAACAATGGCATTGTTCATATTTGCCTGTTTAGGCACAATGGTCGCGGTGTTTTAGTGGCCTCTGCCCCCCTCTGCTGTGCTGTCAGTGCAGGAACAAATAAATCATTCATATTCGTGTTGACATGAAAAGTGACCGCACGGTCGGTGTCTGTTCATCTTTTTTTTTCACACATACACACACACGGTACCAAATAAGGAGTGAGAGTGACGCATAGCCAAAACCTGAAGCTGCGATACTCTGGTGGCTACAATTAGCAGCTAATATTATTAAATTAATAAATAAAAAAATAAAATGACGGGTAATAATGGATTATGACGGAAATGTTACGATCCTGTCCGTCAAAAATGACGGACAATGAAAAAGTCTAACGCAACCACTGCTCAGGGCTAATAGCCTTTGTTATTACCCTTATGTTTCGTTTTGATAAAAATGGTTAATATTGTCTGATAGCTGAGTTTCTTCCCGTTAAGTGGATATGACACATTCATAGTTTATTAAATGTTAAGAAGCCCTCAGACGCTGTTTCTTGCAAGATGTTGCGTTTTGCCCCCGCCCGCGGGGCCGTGGGGTTTAACTGGAAGCAGAAATGTACAGAAATTATTATTATAATGAAATGTAAAAGGGGTTAAAAAGCCAACCTTTAACCCAATTTTAAGTCATGTAGACGGCATTGTTGCATCTCTCTCTGCCTCATTTTCACTCATCGCTTTACTGTTTTACCTTAATGACATTTGCTAACCTTAACTTAACTGTAATCTCTTTTTTTACATTAATTACATCATTTTCATTTTAATATTGTGAATCACACATAACTATTTATTTGTCGCACATTTCTGTACAAAGCTACCTCTTTGAATATCTGCACAGCTGTCCATTTGAATCCTAATAATGCACTTTTTTAAACAAAAATGTTACTTATAATGATATTTTATTTCTTTGTATTTTTAATGTTCTAGTAGTTTAACCTCTTAAGCACGGCGGTCCCCCCATTGGACCCCTCCCACCGTTTTTTTCTTCGAGATAATGTCTCAGGGCTTCTTAACATTTATGAAACTATTAATGTGTAGCACCAGATTAACGGGAAGAATCTCAGCTAACTGAAGATATGAACCATTTTTACCAAAACAAAACACAAGTCTCATAAGAAGCGTCTAAATGACCCCTGAGCGAAAAAATTCTAACGCACTGCGGCACACAATTCAAGATAAAGATACCCTTATTACTTATCGTAGCTGCACATACAATATAGCCGATTAAAGCTGAGACTCCACTGATTATTTAGGTATAGTATCATCACTGAGCGATCCGAACTTGCGACAGGGGAAGCAAGCACAGACATCACAACACGTACTTTTACGGAGCTTTTACGGAGCTTTTACGGCAGATCGTCTCACCGTAGCTGTCAATTAGGTCAAAAGACGTGTTCAATGGCATTAAAACGAAAAAAAAAAATGCTACAACTGTTTATCCATAGGTTGATAATGTACCTGTGCCTTTGAAAAAATGATTTATAATCCATAATTCCATTTTTTATGTAAAAATCGGAGCGGAAAAGTTAGCTGCTAATGGTAGCCACCAGAGTGTATGCAGCTTCCGGTTTTGGTAACGCGTCACTCTCACTCCTTATTTGTTAACGTTTTGGTGTGTATATAACTTTCCCTCGATTCCATTGGCTCTAGCGGTTATAAAGAGATTTCATTCATCAAAATCGAGCAAGGGGGGCCAGAGATAGGTCAAATCCACCCAAATAACCCCAGAAGTGTTTTTTTTTTGGCTAAATCTCTCTAAAAAGGTCAAATTTCACTTGTTTTGCATCAATCTTGATACAGGGTACTTATTATATGTTGTACTTTGGATTCCTAAAGCTTTTAGTCTACTAACCCATCATCCAAGGGTAGTTTTCACTATAAGTAAAAAAGAATTTTTGGACGGACACTATAATTTACAGTTTTTTACTATGTTCAATCTGAATTTTCTTTAAAATAAAAAACATCTATATTGATTCTGACTTTTCTACATCCAACTCACAGGTTTATCATTACTTTGAGAATAAAGATTATTAATTTAACCCTTTTAGAAGGGAAGATGTGGTCATTTGTTCTGGGAATGTCATTTTCGAGCCTGAGACCTGAAAAACAGGCTCAGGGCTTAAGAGGTTAAAAAAAAAAAAAGTTCTATCAGAAATGAACAGCATTGTTTTGTACTTAAGTTACAGTAGAGAAGTTGAAGGATAATCATAGGGAAGCCAGATGAATGCATTCATGAATTTAACATTTTAAACACTACGAGGAAATATTTTAAACTATGTACAATACTACAATGTCATTCATTTTATCCCCCAAACACAACAATCATAAGATCAACAGTAGACATCACTCTGATCATGTCTAATATCTCCACCGTGCCAATGCAGGGTCTCATTTTAGTCAAATAAGAAAAGAAGTGAACAGGTGCTCCTATCTTACTTATGTTCCACTCATATCACAGCCTGTTGTGATGTGTGGGAAGTTTCTATTGCAGGAAAGCTACAAAGGGCACAGAGATTGGATTCTGGAAGACATCTAGAGGAACTACGAGCCCTGAGACGGAAACGTCCACCCACAACTTCTAAGAAAAGACGCACACTGCTGTCCCTTTATTTTATTTTTTAAATGAGAGTGAGATCAGGGCAGAAAGTGCTGACAGAGGCTCTTTTCCTGTGGCTTCAGCCTTTGAAACAACCTGCAGGAATCCGAGCGGCGCTTTGATCTCTCTACAGGACATTAGCATTCTGCTCCGATGGTGTTTACTCAGCTTGCAGTGACTCGGGAGTGGATGAAGGTGCTGTGTGGACAGGCCTGGGTCACATATGAAAGGAAACAATCCTGAGCGTTTGGGAGGAACAAGCAGGGGGGAGGAGCTTAGCAGATCAGCTGTCCGTCACATAGTACTGTACGAGGAGATAACAAGCAACTGTGAGATATTCTTTACAGTGTGGGATGGATTTTGATTAACAACTGCTAGAAGAAAAAAGGAGAGATTATGTCAAATAAGAGAAAAGGAACGAAAAATGAGGTGATTGTGAAAAGGGAAAACAAGAAAATAGACCTAAAGAATTAGGAAGAAAGAAGATATTTATCAAGAAAGAAGGATAGAGGAAAGTGTAGGTGGCAAATTGGAATAAAGGGAAGGGTTGAACGTGAAAATAAGATTAAGAGAGGCAGGAAAAGTAGTTAATAGAAAGTATAAAAAGATAGCAAAACTGAAACAGAGACTTAAAGCAGAAAAGGACATTTACGAAAAGGAAGAAAAGGAAGTATGGAATAGAGCCACTCTCACTTCCTTTTCAACAACTTTACCTCTCTGCAAAAGTAAAAAATCCAAACTGAAAGAAGAATAAAGTAATCAAGCTGATGGTATCTTGTGTGTTTTGTATATCTTTGAGCCAACAAGATGTTTGCACACTGCCACTTTACAGTTTTTCTCAATTTGTGCATGAATCGCCGGTCTAGTAGAGCCTTACTTCAGCAGACAAAAGTGCTAACAGCAGATGAATTAAAGGTTACCAACAATATATGATGAATGTCAGGCAAATACAAATTACCACAGGAAGAAGAATAATGAAGCTTTTTCGCCGCAGAGCCAGGGGCCAGTCAATAATTAGAGGTGGCTGTCGCTGGCTTTCTGCAGCCTCGGCGCTTCGTCCCTGCTTTAATTGCTCAGGTTAAGATGGCCGCCTACGCACGAAAATAAAAGTTATTTCTCGTTTAGAAAACCGACAGCATCAATATGCTTCTCGTGAGAGGCTCAAATCCAACAAGACGCCCCTCAACAATGTTTTAAAGTTTCTTCATCTCGTCCATTTGGTGTTTACTTGAAGTGGAGCATGAGGGAGTTGGCTTTGATCCCTCCAAAAAATAAAAAAACAGTCCCAACCGTGCGCAGGGAAGAAAGAAAAAAAGGAGGAAAGTGCCACGAGTGGTTGACAGTCGGTGCATACTGGTTGTTTTTTTTTGCAAGCAGGGAGACATAATCACACAAATAAGACATCAAAGATAGATTGAGAGTTAAAATATGCAGTTGAAAATTATTCAGATTGCTCTGGGATGGCGGGGAGAAAAATATTCCCTCAAAGTGTCCGACCGGATGAGATCAAAACTCTGTGATGCCATGAGACACACGCACGAATGAGAGGAAGCTTTCAGACATGTCCGGGGTTTTGGTTTCAGGGGCCTTGGCAGCTGCAGTACTTCATGTCGTGGTTCCCCTGACTGGAGGGGAATCCCTTTTTTTTTCCTTGTTTTTCTGGTCACTGGCATGCAGCTTGCAGTATGTCGCCTCACGATGTGAACTCTGCAGGTTTGGCAGAGACGAGAGACATACACAAAACTGGCTTCTGTCGGAGAGTCGGAGCCAAACGCTTGCACCTGCGTCATGTTTGCTGGCTCCTTTCTCTCGCGCCACCTCTCCACCTGTACAGTAAAGCCGGCTAAATCCAACCTTCACACACCCGGGTTCATGCCAGGAGGATGCGTCAAATCCTGCATCACGGAAATGTATCTCCAGTGGAGGAAAGGATGGATAATTCCAGAGAAAATAATGTCGATTTAATGCCCATCATTCTAGCAATGTCCATTATTATATCTTATTCAATCTAATAAAAATAAAACATGGCTCCTTTGATGCAATAACTAGCACGAGGAATCAGTTGAAACTCAACCTAATGATATATAAAATATTATATTTATTTAATATTCACAATTAACTTCAGTTATATGTGAATTTGGCTGCTCAGTATTATACCGTATCTTATTGTTTTATTTGTATTCATACTGGTATTTACATGTTTACTCTTATCGGTATTCACTTTTTTATTCTGTTGCTGCTGTAACACCTGAGTTCCACTAAGGGGATTATTAAGGGTTTATCTTATCTTATTTTATAAATACTATTCATTGCATGTGTTATATTCTTGTAGAGAAGAGCACATATAACTAAATGTTCTCATTAAGTGTGGATAATAATGAAGCTAAAACAAAGACAGTAAAGGATGCTGAACTCATGTATTTCATTTAGCCATTTTAAAGAGTGTGTTCTGAAACTAAGAAGCAGCCAGTGATTGATGAAGGTGGTCTGCAGCACTCTGGGTAATCTGCAGTTAAACTAAATTAAAAAGACTTACAGGAATTGAGTCGCACTCTGGCAACATTCCCAGGTCAATAAAAGAATCATGTTGGTGATATTGCTAACCTTGGCACCTGAACTCACGTCAGAATATGAAATGATGCGAGTGTTTGACTCAGTCCACTCTGTTAAAGGGAGGCTTTGTGCCGAGAAACAACTCAAACGATGAAGAAACTCCAGGTTCAGTGATGTTAAGGGACGGGAAAGTTTCTCTTTGTCTGAAAGCGCTCGAATGTGCCACAGAAAGATTCAAAGCAAAAGCCCATCTCTCCTAATTAACACTTTGAAAGATAAAAGCAGTTTAAGAAATCAATCAGGATGACGGTTGTTTGTGAATCCCAGCAGATAAGGACATTTGCATATTAACTTTCAGTTCTAACCTACATTTGAGGATCTTCTGAGATTGTGGACAGCATCAATGTAAATATTTTCCCCCCCTCGCTGCTACTGTACACGTTTTAAACTTTCATAGCCCCCCGATTCTCTGGTGGATTTCCGACTCATTAAAAAATAAAGAGATGGATAAATAAGCAAACATATATCGTAAACAGACAAACAAATGAATACGGATATTATGGAGAGTGCTCTGGCAGAATTTGCGGCAAAAACAATCTGGATTTTAACTCGCTGTTAAATACTTCCAGTTGAAAAGTAGGCTTTAAATTAACATGAAAGCAACAAATAGGCTTTTAAAGAGTGTTACATGTGCCCTCCAGTTAATCTGGCACATGCTAAAGAGCTGTTTCAATATGTCCTGCCAAAACCTAACTTCCATGTGACTCATGCTTTTTGGTGATAGTGCTTGAGTGCATTATTGTTTTTAATATAAGGTCTTTGCCACATGTATCACTTAAACGGTATTTAGGATCTCTTTAGAATCTGTTGATACATAATATGTGAAAACACTGCCTTGAACTAAGGATGACACTTACTGTCATATCGGGATTTGTCCCTTCCATTTTTTTTTTTATTGTTGTAAATGGGCCCTATTTAGTTTTTTGTAACTTTCCCTTTGTGTTCTATAGGTTTTAGTGCATGTAAATGGTCTGCAAAGGATAACATCCCTGTGTAACACTCGCTCTGCTATTGGCTAGTGCTTCAACACATTTGACGTGATAGGCTAAGGGGCGGGACATCTCAAATCAGGTGACAAATCACAACAAAGCCAGACAACTCAGAACCTAACAATTAGCATAAAATGGCCGCTTGAAATGCAGGTATTATTACCAAACAACTCTTAAGAAAGATCAACCAATAAATCAAAGAATTGTATGTGCATCACGGGTGGACTAGTAGACTCATAATATTAAGGAGATACAGACATTGTTATCTAATCAACATCCCTTTGCTACAACTGCTTCTTTAAATAAGATGTGTGCGGCGGAGAAATGTTCCTATCAAACCTTTCCTGCTCTCAGTGGGAACATTAGAGAATCGCTCTGAGAGACAGAGACAGCCACAAAGAAATCAAAGCTTGCAGATATTGACCGGCCCTCTCATACAGACACGGAGGGAAGAAAGGAGCGCCGGATCAATACCCGTCGTTGTTAATCCGAGTACCGACACAACAGCGCCATTGTGTTCGGATGGGTGGGCCGGAGCGTCGTAAGAAATCACCCCGCACAAAAGGCTCCTGTCGCCATTCTTCGCCCGGCAAAGAGGTCACGCACGCCGTTACCGACGCACTGCTCGATACTCGACTTAGTGACGTGATGAAAGGCCGTGTTTGGGCTTCAAATGACGTATCAACTAGGCCCTGCTGTAATCAGTGCGATCTGTATTCAAGAGGTGAAGCTATCAGCATCTTCAGCAGAGAATAGGTGAAACCAGGGGAGAATACAAAAAAAACAAGTTACTTTAATGACTCGGGAGCCTTTTAATTGCAGAGGCTTGGATATTAGTTCAAAAAAACCGCTCACTTCATGCTTGGGAACACAGTGCCACGGTGACTGCGCCCTCACCCAACACTTGTTTTATGTGCTTGCAGATTGAACTCACTTCACAGTAAAAAGAGGCCAATTAGGGTGCAAAGGGATTAAAAACAGAGAGAGAGAGAGAAAAAGCTTTAACATGTCTCTGCTTTTGTGGTGGAGGACGGGCTATAGGATGCAAATTCAGCACTTTATGATCGGGAAATGAAAGAGAAAAACGAAGGTGTGAGGTTATGCAGAGGAAAAAGTGTATCTTGAGTATCTGGTAATGTGTGATTCTAACAGCAATGTAATGTAATGTTGTGTGAATGCATTGGCCTGCCTTGTCCATTTTTTTACGTCATTAGTCAAGTTAAATATTTCAAAAAACGACTTCGCCTTGGTCCATATGTCCAGATTTCTAAATGTCTAATTGTTGCACTTTGGTGAGAAATAATGGCTCTACAAAAGACACATAATTAGTATTTCTGCTTCTTTTTCTTCCACATCACATCACATTGTCCATGTTTGACCAGTTTTTTGCAGACAATATTAAATGGGCCACATATCACACGTAGCTGTTTTAAAAGTGTGTTTTCTAGGTGGAAACAATAATGGCGATGTGCCGTGAAAGCATGCTGCTGTTTTTTCCCTCCGTGTAAACAGGCCCGAGCGTTTATCCGTCTCTCCGAGTACGACTTCCTGTAATAAAATGATTACCAATCTCTGGTAGTGGTTCACCTCAGATGCACCGTCCCCGGGAGATGTCCGAGGGATGCTATTAACCAGGGTGGAGGGGATGGGGGGGAGGCGTGGGGGGGGGGGGGTGGGGGTGGGTTTCCCCCAGCGAGCGAGCGTCCTTTAACATAAGTGGAGATGAGTGTAACCTGATGGAGGAGGCGAGGGGTTTCCCCAGGAACGGCGGAGAGCGGCAGGAAATCGATGCGTTGTTTGTTTATTGGTCTGACCTACGAACTGTAATCCCCCCCCTCCCCTCCTTTCTTTCTTGCCCCCCGCTTTCTCTCCTCCTGTCCTGTCTCATTCTAACAAACAAGTGCAATACAGATCATATCCAACGGCCTTTGGACATGTCATATCAATGAATGTCCTTTTTATACCAAATACCATCCAACCTTCCAATCATTTTGCAGCTATAAAAGATTATTTTGTTGCATATTTTATACCAAATACTATTTTTTTCCATTTCCTGTTATGTAACTTGATAAATCAAATGCCCTGAATTGCTTCATTTTTGAGGTTTTGAAAGTATACTGCCATGTTGCTATAATTCTATTGATGCAGCTCAATGGCATTTTCCTTTAGACTTTCTCTGTCTATTGTCTATTTAACTCCATGACCCTATTTTAAAACACTTTCTGTCAAGTGAACAGTTGGAAAAAATAATACAAATAATACAAAGGCAAAAAGGTGAAGCTGAATAAAGAAGACGTCAGAATGTTTGATTGACAGGTGATAATCTAAACATGAAAAACAAATACTTCTCCATACAAATATGCAAGAGGAATAGGTGTCTGGATATCTTCATTTGGAGGTCGAATGAGGAAGGAAGAAACTCACACGAAGGAGAAAAACTTCCCAAGATCCAGATATCGGGGAAGGAAAGGTCACCCGAATCTTACCACTCTTAGTGATGCTAATGGGGCCTAATTTGAAATGGAATGTTATTCACATCTTGAAATGCAACAATGAGATTTCATTCAGATGTAGCAGTCACTTTTTCTACTCTCTTTAATGATTAGTAGGTCCGAGTGCGGGGAGAGGGAGAAGAGGGGAAGAAAGATCCCCAAGGTGCTTTGACTCTGTTCTTTTATTAATGACTCGAGCCCTTTTGTGACCGCCGCAGAATCGTTTGATGAATCATTATCGTGGAGAAAATCATCACGACTGATCATATTAAGAGGGGAACGCAGTTGTTTTGCAAGGCCTCCCCTCTTGTCCATTGTGAATTATTGTCATTATCATTAGCATGAAATGAATTCTGGCCCTCTGAAAAGAGGAGCGATGCTGTGAGTTAATGTAAATTCATCCGTCGCCGGGCCACAGGCCTGCATTGTGTTGCCGTGGCGTCTTTGAACGCGCCTCGGCAAACATCAACCTTGTTTACATTAATGTCTGCAGACTGTTGCAGGTCCACTCTCGATCCATATCAATTGTGCGCTGGTGAATACATTCCGAGACATCAATGAGGGCCAGATCTGTATTATAGCAACATAAACAATACATGGCTGTGTGTCTACTGCCACATAATAGAGCTATATTTACTCTAATTTCCATGCCATGTGATGCAATGCATGGTGGGTGCACTCCTCTCTGCTGCTGGTATCCTCTCCAGCAGCAATGTGTCCACTCCCCTTGCATCAGGGACGTTTGGGGGACACAAAGCGGGATGGAGAGCAGCATCTGCAGCCTGCTGCCTGAACGGGGCCCCCTCCAGCGCTACCTGGGCCCCGGCTGGGCCACGAGCTGGGGAATGAGAGGGGGTGGGGGGGGGGGGGGGGGGGGGGGCAGCCGCCATCACCGTGATCTGATTTATCCTCAGGCCGGAGACTACAAATGAGTACAGACAGCTTTTTCATAGCCAAAAGACACATTTGCATCCATGTGTGTGTGATCAGAGAGAGAGAGGGGGGGGGGGGGGGTCACCGAATAGAGTGCAGTCTTTTAGCAATGAAAGGCTGACATACACAAGTATAAATTGTTGCACGTGTGAGTATGCATGCATTTCTTAGTTATGTATGTGTGTGCACCACAGAGTGCTGCATAACATAATTCAGATTTTCATTTTCATGTGTTTGGAAACACATAACGGGAAAGTGCTTTAGAGATGATATTCTCAGGCTGTTTACAGATTGAATGTCACACCTCGGAAGTGAGCGGAACATTACGGCTCTTTCATGAAAGTGTTCATAAGAACAGTTCTGCAGCAGAAGTATTCAATCTTATCAGGACTTTCTTTAAACCTTATTTTCATAAAACAAATGGACGAATCTGCCTGTGCACTGCGAGTACTTTAATGAGTTTGAAATACAAAATTATATAACGTCTTCTGCGCTATACTATGAATTTCTATTATTTTACAAATGAAAATGCAAGTGTAAAAAGTTGTAGAGGCTTGATAGCCGTTTATATATTTTTACATTTTAGCACTAGCTATTTTTCTACTGTAGTAATTTTATTTTAGTTTCTAATTTCCACCTTATCTTAAAGAGGCTCTTTCACGCATGGAGACATGTCACAGTAGAGAGACAAAATACACATATGAACTTGAAAGGGGCGTATGAGGAGCAACATATAAAAAAGGTACATTAAATCACTGAAACTAGAGTGACCAACGACGTGCTAAAACTGAAAAATGTTTATCACCACAGTATCAATTTGACGGTGATCTGTCAATTAGCTGCGTGATATTTAAACTCAAACAGAATAATGTAGTGTGTGTTTGAGACAGAGGGTGAGCGGAGGTGAAGCGAGGCTGCGGACCTGAAACTTTCCGCTCATTATTCTGCGCTCGGGTCAGCTCTGGACAATATGTTAGCCATCTGCCGGCATCTGTGCTTTCTCCCACTAATAGAGCAGACCCCCACCCCCACCTCCCCACCTTCCCTGCACACCGCCGCAACCCCTCCCCGCACCGGACCACCACCACCACCACCACAGCCCCGAGCGAGCGGAGCCGGGGGTGAAACGCTAAGCAGGTCACATGTTGTCTTTCAGCCATATTTGGGTCAGGCCTTTGGCACTCGATGAGGGGAGCTTAATGCACGGAGGCAATGGGTAATAATCCTCCCTCCAACACACACTGCATATTGGCCACACACACGTAGAAGAACAAACACACACACTGTACTCCTATGACTTCCCTGGATGCCTCTCAGGGCGTGAAATTCCTCATTTTTCTTCAAATGATCCTAATTCAGTGCTCATTTAAATACACACAAAGGTGCCGAATGCTTAAAATGTAACATTTACTATTGTAAATTGGACCAAAACAGGAGCCAACAGCAGCTCTAGAAGAGCATATGTTGCAGGGAACATATGTTTGGAGCATATGTTTAATGCCAGAGGAAGAAGGCTCCAACGTGTGGAGGATCACAGGTAGATGGGATCTTAAATACCGAAATCAGAGCATGAAAAATCAGTCTGTTCATCTCATTTGTGTGTCACAAACTCCGAACTTTCCTGAGCTGCGATGCCAAACTATTGCATCGAATATCTTGGGGAAATATATGCAAAACCGGACCGCCAAACTGCCTCCATTAAGATTAAAGCAAATATAGCTGGCTGGCCTCACATGGCTGTAAATTGAATACAGAAATATGGGAAAATAAACGTTCTTTTATCAGGAATTCATTAGGAGAGAACTCAGAGCGTTGTATGTTTTTTTGATGGCGAGTGAAGTTCTGGGGGCAGAAGCCGGGGCGCCGGGTATGAAATGTGATCAAATTTCAAATACATTCACAGTCAGGGCAATTTGTACATTTGCATCCAACTTCTGGGGACAGAAAATGGGATGAGGTTCGACATTTTCGCGGCTGCACTTTAGCCTCCTCATCATCACTGCTTGGCCCCCGTCCTCAGAGGAGCAGCCTAATGAAGAAAACACTTGAAGGGGAAGAGAAAAAGTTTCTGATGGCCCTGCCTGACACAAACAAAGAACATCAGAATCAATCTCCATCTGAAACACCAGGTTCTAGACGTTCATACCTCCATGGCCAGTAGGCTACTCCCCGTAAAGACTTTCCGACATTAAAGGGAAACACTTAGGGTATGATGTCTCGAGCGGTGACACATTTGCACTTTTCTCCTTCCTCTCTGCAATCACGCTAATTACTTTCACATATGACTTTTTACTTTGGAGCGATTCTTATCTCAAAGTGCAGTCAGACGGGCGTCAGATTTGGCTTTTTGAAGCTCCGCCGTTATGACTTCATCGTGGTTAGAGCTGGAACCAAGGAAAGATTTCAGAACATGTGCTGCCTTCAAGAGGAACTTATGAAACAATAAAGGTACGGCCTGTGCAAGTGGAGACAAATAATAAACGGATGAAGATGATAGGCAGAGTATTTGTGGAGGAAGGTGGACCAACACCTTGCTCAGATTCTGTGCATTGGTTTTTACTTTCATTTGCTTCCCATCTGTATTTGTCTTGGAAAATCCTGAACAAATTCTACTTGTTGTTCAAATGTTTCCAGTCATGAGGATACTGTTGCTAGGCGACTGGCAACAAAATGACATTTTTTTGTTGTTGTTGTATCTCAATGTTGTCTTTAGGATCGGCAGATGAAAAGAAGACTGAAAGCTCCTGAAGATGTCCAATATTTTCCAAAAAAAAATCTGAACCTACTTCCTAGATATAGTCCAAGTGCAAGACTCATGATGAAGGTACAGTACAGCAGCTGATATGAGGAGCATATGTTCAACCATTTAGGCTTTTTTAAAAGGTATTATGTACTTCAATGCTGGGAAACAGGACAGTACAAGTGTGTGGGAGATTTTAGCCTGATTTACATGTACACAAACCTATTATATAACCGATGTATATGTCACTACATCTCTGAAAAATTGCGCAATAGTAGCAAAACACATATACTAATGAATGTGCTTACTGATCTTGATGAAAGGAAAGTCACATCACAACTATATTCCTATTTCCCATACTGCACTCCTATAAAATGGTTGAACAATGTGCACACACACACCCCCACCCACCCACCCCCACCCCCACCCCCACCCCCACCCCCACACACACACACACACACACACACACACACACACACACACACACACACACACACACACACACACACACACACACACACAGGTATGTAAAGTTTCCCACTCATGAATAACGTCTGTGTAGCCCTCTCTCTGTGCTTACATATCTGCATGCAGATGAAGTAGAGAAGAAGAGACGGTGAACGGGCCAGGCTGTGCATATCCTCATCATCATAAAAAAAAAAGTTCAAACCCTCCCAACTTCTCCCCTCCTCCTTCCACCTTCACCTCCTCCACCCTCTCCTCAGCACATTCAAATGGGCAGGTTTGTTTTGGGGATAAGGTCCTCGGCTTTGATCAGCGCTAATTAGACAGCCTGTGCTTTCGTTCGCTACCTATTAGGGTTGGCAGGTTATCGCCGTGCTAATCTCTGGCCGGTGGGTGCTAGGATCCTGAAGGAGCCTCCTCAAAGGCGTCTAAGGTGAGGAGGAAGCGTGATGAAAGGCCCCGACTCCTTTCAGCACAGATCAATACGCTCCTCTCCTTTGCCTATGGGGGATCAAGAGTTTGAAACACAAAGGGGGTTTTTGCATAAAGATCCAAACAATGGTTCACAAGAAAAAAAAAATCCCCCCCCCCTCTCACTCTCTTGCTTTATGCTTTATACTTTCTTTCACTTTTCCCTACAACTTTCCTCTCCTGAAGAAAGGAGGAGGAGGAGGAGGAGGAGGAGGAGGAGGAGGAGGAGGAGTGGGGTTATTTAATGAAGCTGGAAATGTAGATTTCAGTGCTTCAGGAGGCAAACAAGCAAAGTCACAGAAACGTCTTCTCGCCGGATGGTAGAATATATTGCTCGTAAGGATTCACTTACAGACTCTCAAATATTGCTGAAGGTAAACAAACGTCGCCGCTCCGCCAGACGTGCGGCGTATGCTGAGATAAACAAACGTATGGATTCAGATATTGTGTAATGCTCCTTTAATACTCCACAGTATACATGGAAGCGTTTAATCCTCCTGTATTTGTGTCATACTTCATGCATGTCTAAAGAGAGCTACGCACTTTCAGTTTGTTTGGTCAGTTTAGCCTAAACAACGATTAGGGATAAAAGAGGCGTAATCCACCATGTGAGCATTTTATTCCATCTATAAGGAAGATATTTAGTTTAAAGTAGCTTGATTGTTTGAAATGGAGCGACTCATGCACTCCATCTGAAGCCTTCTATATCCATACATGTTGTCGGGGATGATCTATACATTACACAAATAGACAATGTTTGATTAGTTATACTGTTGACGGATTTGAAAGACGACAGCATTTACTTTAAGTTGAACTACTAATCAGTCACGCATAAGCAATGGGAAAAAGTCTTATGTATGAACTAATTGTCTTGATTTCTTACTGATATCTGATTATTGCAGTTCTTACCCATTTCCACGCTTCAAAAATGATCAACAAATGTGTCTTAAGAAGATCAAACAAGTGTGGTTTTTATCTGAAACGGGCTATAATTGGAAAAGGCTGGCGACAAGACAGTGTGTGTATATTCACCTATGTGCAGCCTTCTCTGTTTTTAATATCACTTGAAAGCTCTCCCTCCTTTCTTCACCATTTTCACCATGATTATGTGACCCCTTTTTGCGAGTAATTTCCCCTGGATTAGAAAAACAATCAATCCAATCAAGCCCGAGAGAGGAGGGAGGAAAAGAAAAGAGAGATTTGAGAGGAAATCTCTCCAGAAGTTGTTGGGCGATGCGGGAGAAGAAGGAGCAATCTAGAGGGCCGGCGTTTATTTCCCTCTCAAGTCATTCATTTATGTCTTCAAAACTCTTTCAGAGACCAGAGTTACTGTGCCTTTGTTGTGCTTTAAAAAGCTTAGCGGGTCTCTATGAAGAGAGGCAATGAGAACACTTAGAAAAAGCTACAAAGGGGGCGGCAGGCGGAGGAAGAAAGAAAAAGTGAATGGCACCACTGATAAAGTTGAGCAAATTAAGTCATTGACCTGCGGTGGAGATTAATAGCAAACAAGGTGCCCCAGCTTCACAAGTAATGAATATTCTTCAAACAGCACACAGGGGGGATGGGGGGGGCTGGAGGGGGGGCGACGCAGATAGGCCCGTCTTGATGCGGATGACATTGAAAGTTGCAGAGAACAGAACAATTCTGTCATTTTTCATTTGTATGCAAATTCGCCTGTTACACAAATTAACCCCTGAACCCCGGTGTCAGTCCTCATCTTGGGTGGAAGCCGGCCCCCCGCCGGGGCCCCGCGGTTGCTGTACCCACCCACACTTCCCCTCTCAGGTCAGCAGCTGCTTTTAAAAAAAAGGGAAAAAGTTAAGAGAGACTGCTCCGCCCCTTTTGTTTACTGCTTTTATTCGGCGGAGGGATGACCTCACGGCGAGAGCACTTCAGGAATAATAGTCAAGTTTAACCCCGGTATTAGCATGAAACCCTCACTGTGAGGTGGAGATTGAAAAGATACGGAAAATATATCAGTGCTATAGCCGTTTTGTCCTCTTTCCTTAATGCAGTATAGCAGACCACAGGTCAGATTCTCCTCCTGCAGCTCCTGTCACCAGGCTGCAGGATTAAAATGCAAAGAGCTCACCTTGTCCGGAGCTGCCGTAGATAATCCCTCCCTGTTGCTTTAAGATGGAGCTCCGGGACAGAGAGCACATCCTGCTCCACCCTGCAGCTGCATCACAGCGGCTCCCTGCAAACACAAATACCTCGTAGTTAAAGTCAAGTGTGTTAGGATGAGCAAAGATGTGACACGTATAAGCTTATCTTGTGTCAGGTTGAATATGTGCATCTGCATTTTACACCACTACAGCCTTTAAAAGCATCATCATTTGTTTTCATTGACACTTTAAAAGCAATGTTAATAAAAACGGATATTGCATCAGATATGATCACATGACCTCATCAGGCTCAAGTGATAGATTCATATTACATTATTTAAAATGTCTATCTGGACTCCTTTTTCCAGAGTGAAGTTCCATCAGGAATAGGAAACTGATAATAAAAGCTTTAACCTCGTAGTGTTGTTGAGCTAATTGTGTGTTTCTCTCCCGGTGCTGGTAGAATGCAGCCTGTCGGTGTCTCTCTGCAGAGTCAGGAAGAGGAGGAACACATCTCACCATCTGCAGAGGAAGGTGGCAGCCGCAGTGATTGACCCCTTTAATTGATGCCGCTTTAATTATGATAATCGCCTGCCAGAGTTGCTGTTGTTTCGCTCTCCCCGACACACCCCCTCGTCCCTTTATTTTCAGCGGTGTTTGGTATCCTGGCATCCTCCGGTGCAGGTGTCCTACAGATGTTCCGTTGCCTCCCCTCGGCGCCGTGCAATTTGTTAGCTGCTAATCAGCATGCACCTTCAGTGACACGTGCTAAACGCTGCACACAAATCCACAGTCCATGTTACGTTGGGGCGCCGGAATCATGCAAATAGAGCTCTGTGGTTTCCAGAGACTGATTGGCCTTTAGATTCATGTCGTAAATTGATTTTCATATTTGTATGGCTGTTTATGCCACATCCGCATTTAAATGTTGTACAACAACAAATATATATTTTTTTTGTTTAGGAAATGTTGAAGTGCATCTTCATATTCCCAAAAGTGCACTTTTTTGGAATAAAACTATAAAAATTCTGTTTGTATTGAAACTTTTTTGCAGGAAGAAGCCCGTCCCCACACCGCAGCACAGTGGCAAAAGTAGTGAGTAAAATGGGTTTAGACAAACACACACACACACACACACACACACACACACACACACACACACACACACACACACACACACACACACACACACACACACACACACACACACACACACACACACACACACACACACACACACACACACACACACACACACACACACACACACACACACACACACACACACACACACACACACACACACACACACACACACACACAAACACACACAGACTGAGCGGCCACCAGTGGCTCTGCAGTAAGTTTCCCTTCAAAGGATCCCCTCAGGATAGACTGTGCGCGAAACATAATCCGAGCCCTCTTTGAAGTGCACACTTGAAATGTCTTTGGCTCGGCGGCTGCGAGTGGCATCTCAGCCCTTTGGGTTATTGGAGAGGGAAGCGCTGCTCGGCCGGCTCGAGGTGGAGAGGCAGCACCTGGTGGTCCCCCCCCCCCCCCCCCCGCTCCTTTTCCTCGCCACATTTCACACATTTAAAGTACACTGGGTGCTCGTCTCCTCTGGCCCCGCAGCCGCCGCCAAGAGGTATAAACGGTGCTCTGGTTTTCTGCCGGATAAGCACACTTTGGAGTGGATTTTAATAAATCCAGTGTGGCTTTGTCGCATCATTTGTACACACATTTCTCTGAGGGCAGGAGCACGCCTAATCTCATTGCCAGGGTTAAGTTCATATGGGCAGAGTCCATTTTTAACACTTTTGAAAAGGATGAGCAACTTTAGACACCAATGAAGAAGTCCACAAGTTAGAAGAGGGTAGATAACATGCAGGATGTTACTCAGTGTCCTTTGAAATACATTCATATTGAACAATTCTGCAGCCCACAATATCAGTGTGCAAACAGCATATATCAGTAGAGAGCAGAGGTCAGAGAGGTCAGTGTGCAAAAAGGGATTTGATGGAAAACAGTGCAGTTTGTCACAATCCAAGAGTTTAAATTGACTTTTTTGGAACAATCTTTTAACTCAAACAACCATGTTTTATTTGGTTAACCTAAACGCACCTTAACCATAGTTTATTTCTCATTAGCAGCAACTAGGGCTGCAAGATTATTTGACAATTTACCATAATCCCAAAATGGCAGGAGAGGCAATATTTGTATATAAGGACAACATGCCCATTTTACAAATATCTTTTAATGAGAATACATTTATCAATCCATTACAGTACATTATATGACTGGCTATTATGTCTTAGAACAGGTAATATACTGTACATTCATTCTCATGTAATAATGCCATCAACAGAGGGTATAATGAAGAGTAGTTTACCAATCATGTGACTTAGCATTAGTGTTTTTCTTCTTTTGTTTTTCAGAGGAAGTAAGCATGAATAAAGCATGATGTATGATTCATGCTCAGTGCAGTTTCCTTTAGAGGTCAGCGACATGAATTGATCTGCATTTGGAAAAAGGGTCTACTCTGTTCATTTGACCCCTGCTCTTGATACTTGTTTATTTTGATTTTGGACTTGAAGCTGAAAGCCAATAACGTGATTTTAATACAAAACCATAACTTTGGGCCGAACGCAATGACTGCAAAAGTCTTAAGGTCTAAAACTTGACTTTGAAACATCAAATATGTACTTGTTTTTGTGTTGAAAAAGGCTTGAATACATGCCATAGTACTCTGTATATGTATATAATGATTCTTCATGCAAAGCTATAGAATTTGAATAGAAATATTTAAGCTGTTAGACGTCCACTCTAGAAGTAAACAGGCCTTTTAAATGGGAAAACTGCGTAAAAGAATAAGAGCACAGATATGTTGCACTATACTCGGCCCATTTGTTATTACTCCTTTGAATGAAATGACAGAGTGGCTCTTTAATGGGGGAGCATTTAGCTTGTAAAGACTGAAAAGCGCTCACACAGCGATGTCACACAGCAGTGCAGCCGAGCTTTGCTGCGTTTTACTGCGATTCTTATTAAAGTCACGAGAGAGACGCTGTTTGAGGAGAGCAGCGGCGACTTTGCGTCCGAGTTTATGGAGCCGTTAGCTGCTGGCGTCACACGGATCAACACTCTGAGTAACCTCAAAGAGAGGGGAGTTTCTCACATTTCTCTTCTTTCATCTATTTATATCAGAATACACACACTTTCTGTGGTTTATCCGCTTCATTTGTTGACTTTGTAACTTAGTTTCATCTTATGTTATGCCAGTTTACGTCATTGACTGAAGAGAGGGGATGATATGTAGCGTTAAGTTGCAAGTTATGAGTATTTAACTTTGTACCTTAAAACAATCTAGTTTTTCAAAACACAGTTTCTGACTTTAATATGTATATATCTGTGAGTATTCCTTACATAAACCATACTTAAACTTAAAAAAACTAAAGTATATAACACCCAATTAATCTCAAGTTACACCATTTGCAAGAACATGTATAAATACGTATTTATTTAAACTTTTAAAAACTTTTTATGTATATAGTTATACGTATATATGATTCATTTTTGTCTTCATTTTCTTGCATTGTTATTGTTACTTTCTTTTAATGGAAATTAGCTTTTATTTATACATGTTTTATTTTATTCATATTTTTAATTTATTTAAATTTCTATCTGTACTTTTCATTCTTCATTTTTATTTTTTATAATATGTTTATTTCCATTAATTGTTGCACTGTTATGCTTACTTTATTTTAATAGAAATTATCCATTTTATTTTATTCATATTTGTTTTGATTTATTTCTGTACTTATTTTTGATTCTTTATCGTTATTATAATTGTATTTCCATTATGTATTGTAGTAAATGATATTGAATGTTACATTGTAGGAGGAGCACGGGACTTAAGAACAACACCTACGCTTTAGCTATTGCATGTGACAATAAAACCTTTAAATTAGAGGTATGTACTCGCGTGTAGTCCTGTGTGGTGTGTGTTCCTGCCTGCGTGTGCACATGAGTGTGTGTCCTCACCATCTTAAGACTCCTCTGAGTGGAGGCGAGGTTCAGGAGGAAGTGAGTCGTGACCCTGAAGTCCATCACGGCGATGGAGGGATTGAAGAGAGCGCCGTGGGCTGCAGTGACGGGCGAGGAAGTCACTTTCATGCTCGACTCCGCTCACACACACACACACACACACACACACACACACACACACACACACACACACACACACACACACACACACACACACACACACACACACACACACACACACACACACACACACACACACACACACACACACACACACACACACACACACACACACACACACACACACACACACACACACACACACACACACACACACACACCGGGCTTGATGCAGGACGCATGCTGAAGGAAAACACAGAGAGGGATGGAAACAGGAGTGAGTTGTTGTAAGGAAAAGAGAGGAGAACAACAAAAACATTATATACTTTGTAATTAGTTCATTTTATGTTCAACTTAACTCTAAATCTAGTCATTATATATGCAGTCTTAGCATTACAATAATACATTTTAAGGGTTTACCAAGCAGGCACAAATCTAAGGGCCCAAAGAGACATGGGGTCACTAGTCAAGAGCCTTTAATATGTCACTTGATAGGCTTAGAGTAAATGGCTTTTGTTTGCATAAACTAGAGGGGAATAACTCAAATGTGGCAGCCATAACACCAACTCTGCCAGATTAAGAAACCCCCCTGCCATTTTATACTCTATTAATCCAGAGTGAAATGCTTTTGCTTGCTTAAAGTAGAGGAGAATAGCTAAAACCAGTGTGATTCTGGTGACATTATGAACATCTTGGGCAAAGTTACGATAAGGGTGTGAAATCCAGCACCCATAACACTAGCTATATTTAGAAAAACCTGTATAAAAGAACTATTGGGATATTAAAAAAGTCAAAAGTTAACAAAAACAGGTAAGTACCGATCAGTTTTTATTCTTAGCGTTGTTATTTTGTATAGTTCTTACGCATTAAGTGTGAAAAGCACTTAATTTAAGACTATAATTTCATAAAATAAAATAAAAATAAATTCAGGTTATTTCACATGGATTAGGGTACATTTTATTCTTGTTTAGAAATACATGTCCACTTCTGATTTCCTAAAAGAAATATTAAAATGAAAGTGCAATGTCAGCCATTTTAATTCCAATAAAGGAAAGTTGCCCCTGCATTTGAAGGCAGTTTAATTGGCACCACCCATGAACAGAAACCTCCACATAAGGACCAGAAAGCAGTCCAGAATCTGCTCCACACATACATGAATGTGTAATATCCCTTTAAGATGGTAGAAAAACTTCCAAGCATTATTTTTGTAAGAGTAGGTATTTCTTTTTTTTTCCGAATGGTGGATATCTTGCTTTGGAACTGAGCTCAGGATGACATGTTTTCCAAATCCTGTGCCCTCCCTCGACACAGTTTTGAGGGAGGAAAGAGAGACAGTGTAGTGAGCGTGGTGGAGGCAGCCGGTGGGAGATTAGCAGAGTTTTTCTGCGAATGATCCTCGCCGACTGGCCAATCTGTTCAGCCGGGGCCTCGAATTCACGCAGACGGCGCGAGTAGTGACACCAACTGCTGCGACAGAAAGGGAGCGAGCAGGAAGTTGCATGGCACGCCGCCCCGTCACGTGACCGCTCCTCCGACTTGGTCCCCGTCCAGCCATCTGTTTTTTTTGTTGTCTTCTTCTCGTTCTTTACCCCCGACGCTTCCACCGCTGTGGTTCCTCGAACACAGGTCACATGTGGCCTCTGAGAGAATGTCTGGAGAGTCGTGGACATCATGATTCTCTGCTGGCTTACGTCCACTAAGCCCTCAATGTAGTGTAATAAAGACGTCTTGTCCATTGTCAGTGTGTCTGTGAATATTGTGCTTGCATTTTGATATTATTTATTGTTTATTATGTAGTGGCTCTTTTATGGAACGTATTGTATTGTTTTAACATGATTTTGTGCTATTTTGATTCCATAACATGTTTTCTTTCAGGCTTTTGGAAGGAAAACGTACAACATACACATTTAGGTGTTTATTTGACTATAGTTTGTCTATTTGCGTCTGTAGATTTCTCCTAAATTCACCAAAAGTTAGCATTCTTACGCAACATAAAATACCGCGACCGTTGTTTGTACTTTCTGATTTATGGAGTGGTAAAAAGAGATATCCAAAATCCCTACTGTAAAAACTTTAGATTCTAATATGACTACAAAATGAAACAATAATTTTGAACCTGACTTTATCCAATGTTCAGGTTTGTGTTCCTGAAATGTATTAAAATATGCGCATATTTAATTAGATCATAGCTCATTTGTATATTTAAACATGCTATTTCAGAAAACGTGTAATACAAAAAACAATTGTCTTAATGTTAGTAATTAACTGGAGAAATTCCTTGCTGATATCTTTAAGTTAAAAAAATTACCTTATTCACCTGTAGTGTCTCGCCTTAAGTGAGTAAGAAGGCACCAGACTCTAGAAACATGTTTTCATCCTACTGATAAATTAAATTAATTAACAAAGCAAACTTAGAACATTCCTCTTTACTAACATGTTATGTAAAACTACAACAAATATATTTAAAACCTATAAAAGGGTGCAGCCACACTCTCTAAAGCACAGAACCAGGACTAAAAGTAGTTCCTGTCCGGGGTCAAACGTTCACCTCCCTCCTGTGAACTGTGATGGCAGAAGAGTCAGTCTTCATTCAGTGATTTGCAGCGTGTTAAATGAAGACAGTGTCAGCTCCACAGAATCCATATGGAATATAAAACAAGTCAATGATTCAGCACAGATAAAACTGTAAGACAACAGCCATAATTGCATTTCGATGTCAAGCCTCTTTGCGCCGCCTTTCATATCCCGGATCATTTGCCTGCATCACTTTGGAACAGAACTTGTCTCAAACGGCTGCCTTTCTCTCCAATATTGTGCTAATGCATTTAATTTAATGTTCGCAGACGCCGTAATTGGTATAATATTGCTCTATAATACATTGAAGGAAACCTTAGCATTAAGCACTAAATTGAAATTTTGAAGCGAACGCTGAAAACGACTGTGGGGGCAAAGAAACCCCATTAAATGTAATTTGTTCTGCATGGCTGTGGGGGTAATGGTTACCCAGACACTCCTTTATTAAGTCCAATAGGTAGCGAGGTAGCTTCGGGTTTGTGCACACACATGAACACACACATCCACACACACACATCCACACACACACACACACACACACACACACACATCCACACACACACACACACACACACACACACACACACACACACACACACACACACACACACACACACACACACACACACACACACACACACACACACACACACACACACACACACACACACACACACACACACACACACACACACACAGTTAGTGGAGATATGGAGTAAGGTGGGAGCTGTCGCCTGCTGTTATTCCACAAAGGGGAGCGCTGAGCACCCACTGGAGGATTGCTGAACACACACACACACACACACACACACACACACACACACACACACACACACACACACACACACACACACACACACACACACACACACACACACACACACACACACACACACACACACACACACACACACACACACACACACACACACACACACACACACACACTCCAGCTGCATGCACACACACTTCTTATTTCCTGTCCCTTAACACCACTTATCCAAGGTGAGGGTGAAACTGTCGAGACAGAATGCAGAAAGAGGGAAAAGAAGATGTATAGAGTGAAAAGAGGAAGGAGAGGGGCATGGAAGAGAAAGAGGAGGGTAGTAAAGAGGAAACTGGAGGTGAGGAGGCCAGGAGGAATAAGGAAAGAGCTTGGAAGAACAGGACACTATGAGAAGGAGAGGAGGAGGAAGAAGAAAAGGGATTAGACAGAAGAGGAGGAAGGGGCATGAGAGGATAGATACGAAGGGGAAGAATAAGGAGGGGCTAGTGGATGAGGAAGGAGGAAAGAAGAGGATGAAAGGGCTGAGATAAAGGAAATGAACAAAGGGGGAGAAAACATAGGGAAGGAAAAGGTATTGAAAGGAGGAGAGAAGGTGAGGAGGCAGGAGAGGAGAGGAGGAAGGTCCCGGCGGAGGACGGGAGATCAAACACGGACTCTAAGTCAAACTCCACTGAGAGATCTTAAAGCTCCTTTGTAATTGGAATTTAAAAAGTGAATACAAAGACGCTCCTTCAGTAAGATGTCTTTAGCAGATAGAACAGGAGGAAAAAAACACAAGGAGGGTTCTTTTTGTTCCGCCAGCGATGAAAGCCATCACTTCCTTTAAAGCAGGAAATTAAAGGAGGCTTTGGTTTGTCCAAAATGAGGAGGCAAATAAAAACAAGCACATGGGACGAATCAGTTAATGAAGACAATCTAGAGAATTGAGTTATACTCTAAATAACCAGTATTCGAGTATTTTGTACTATATTTGAGTTGTACTTCTATCTCATCTCATTTCAGAGGAAGAAATCAAACATTACTTCTCAAAATAACCAGATTGCATTTCCCTACATATCCCAGAATGCCATACCAGACCAAAACAAAAGGGGTGTGAAAAGTCTGCTTAGTGCAATACAATTGTATATTTTGATTGTTGTGCTTTTATCTTAATGTGTGCAATGTTGATTGTGTATATATAGGATATTTTATACATATTTTTATATATATTTGTATTCGGGATTGTGGGAAACGGTATTTCAATCTCTCTGTCTGTACACACAAACTGAAAGATTGACAATAAAGTTGACTTTTTTTGTGATATATCTTTGACGATGACATTATTTAGCGTGTGATTCAATTGTCGAAGCTATATAAATACACATGCATTTCATATAAAGAGTTGATATTGAATGATTTGGTGTGTAGCGCAGAGCAGCAGTGGGAGCTGCAGAGTTTTGCTGGGTGAGGAACAGATGGGAGAAAGTCGCCAGGGGAGGATGAATTCCGGTCAGAAAGAAGGTGACAGCAGAGCGTGACCGCCAACATGTCCGCCACACGTCTCCCTCTCACACTTGCTCTTCTCCTTATTTGCCTTTCGAAACAACCATTTTATCCTTCCCTCCTTATTTTTCCTATCTGGTGGTTTACAATCGAGTTTTTCAGAATCCTATATTCGTCCCACAGGGGGGGGGGGGAATGCACAGCGTTACAGCAAAGGGAACAGTGCAGAGAAAGAACAAAAATAAGTAGCATATTAAATATTAAATCAAAGAGGCAATGTGGAATAAAAATCTCAAATGTACACCTCCACGGTTTTTCAGCTTTAGAAAAATAAGTGGAACATGTAGAAGTAATAAAGTAGCAGTAGTAAATAGTGCAAAAATGAATCAGTAATAACATGTTAAATTGAAAAATACTATATATTGCCCACAAACACTCCATCATGTGATTATGAGACCTCGTGATAGGGTTGCACTATAATTGTAAATGTAATTGAAATCGCAATCTGGGCTAGTGTAATATTCAAATCGCACGAGGTGCAATATTTGTTTAAATATCATTCTATTTTGGTGCTCTACAGACATGTAAAAAAATCTTTGTTTGGTACGGATACTCTTAAAAATCACACCATGATCGTCTTTCAAGGATCAAAGGGATTTTGATTCAAAAGTGATCAATAGCTTTAATATCGTGAATCACATCGTTATTGCAATATCAGAGCCAAACTCTGCCAACTGCCCCCTCTGACATCTTGATAAGTAACTAGGGAATGGTCAACATATTTTATATGAATATATATATATATATATAAATATGAAGGGTATTTGGCGCAGGAATACTTTCAATATTTGCACAGGCCTTTTATGTAAGTTCACCAGAATGTGCCTTTCCATATGAAACTCAGTTTTCATTTCTGATGAAGTTGGCTCATTTCCAGACTCCTGAAAGTCAGATTTTTGGTTGTTTTTCATTATGCTTTATGCCTTTTCAGCGGCTCCTGGCCAAAAAAAGCACAACCCCGCCCACCCCCCGAAAAAAAGCGATGTAACTGTGGGCGATTAGGAGCCCGAGACGTGACTCCTTCACCCTGCAGTGTGTGCAAGGCGGATCATTATGAGTGGAAGAAACATTCCACATTTAAATGATGGTTAAAACGTAGATTCTGCACAATTAAAGAAATAAGTTCGACTGACTATCATCGGACTTTACTTAGTTTTACAGATCTTCTTTTAAAAGTGAGTGACAGCAACTGTGAACAAAGCGAGTTAAACAAACATTGTCCTGCTTTTTAAAAGGACATCAGGTAACAAAGTCCCTGTCTCGGAGAAGAATGAAGAGTGTGTGTGTGTGTGTGTGTGTGTGTGTGTGTGTGTGTGTGTGTGTGTGTGTGTGTGTGTGTGTGTGTGTGTGTGTGTGTGTGTGTGTGTGTGTGTGTGTGTGTGTGTGTGGAGTGGGTGTGTGTGGGAAACAAAGCAGGACTCATCGTGTGTTTGAAGGCTTTTCATATCCTGCCGACAGGTGTAGCCTTCTGAACAAGTCTGCATCAATCAATGTATGACAGCTTTAGTTTCCTAATTCCTCCTAATTTGTGCAATCTGAATGATGAAAAGTGCACTCTTTAAAGGTGTAAATAATAACATAAATTATAAATGACAGTATGTATGAATGCTATATTCTTTATGAATCAAATGTGGATTTAAATCCAGGTTACATCATAACATGTATGCTCTAATTGTGTGTATTTTAGACATTATTATCACAGCTTGTCCAATTTACATTTTGAAATACTGCACGCATTTAATGTTTGTATTTTTTACAACCTAATTTCTCTGACTGTGTTAATGTATGTGTGAGAAAGATTACACCAAACTTGGCAATTAACCTGATTCTGATTTAATATTGAGCAGGAAAACATGATTCTTATTGGATAAATACCAAGCTATGCTCAGAATCTCGCTTATTCAACAGAAAACTGGGATTTGTTATGTATTTATTTTCTGTTTCTGACATTTAACCCCCCTACACACTGTTATGTCTGCATCTAAATGCACGTGTTACTCCCAAAGTGTTCCCTGAAAGTGTGGAGCATTTTAAAAACAACATGACAATGACCTTGTCCAAATAAACAACACGAGAGACACCTTACAGATGACAGCCAGCTTCCCCTCAGCCTCGGCATGTCACAGTGTGTGACGCATGAGGACACAAAGTGAAAGCAGCCTCGCAGTACCGTGTTTCACATGTGAATACCCAGCATGCATTAGGTGGCTGTGGGTAGGTGAGCCTCGGGCTAAATTACGACTCTACGCTCAATTGTGTAGGAGGACAGTTTTTACCAGGCACCCAAGGGCCCACATAACCTCAGCCGAGGCTATTAATACAGAGTAAAGTCATAAACCCTGTCCTGCAGACACACACACACACACACACACACACATATCTGCACACAGACAAACAGAGGATACCACTTTCATCTGAGTACTTTTTTTTCTCTGACGAATACACACACATTATTTCCTTTATGGTTTTGACATATAAAGCCCTTTAATATTATTCTGCTTGTTCACCGTTGATTTGTTATGGATCCCATTTTAATTGTTTATTCCATTTCCAACAACTTGACCCAAAATGACTTCAAAGGGAATTTTTGATCAGATCACAAATAATGAATGAATAATTATTATGATTTAGCGTACATTATACTGTCATTATCATCAGTAAAGAGATGAAGTGTGCCATTATAATCTACAGACACATTTTGGATCAAATCAAATACTTGCTTGCACTTACACCTAAAGTTTGGGTAAACATTGCTCCACACAAACACACATTATTATACACACACTAATATCTGAACCCTTCAAGCCACACACTCTTTCCCAAGCGATTTAAACTGAACACGCACACTCAGATGCTGTCAACAAAACCTCATGATATGTGCTTTTTCAGCATTATTTTCTCCAAAACACTTGCCCTTCTATTGGCTTACGCTCCAACAAATAGTACGTTATAGGCTAAGGGGCGGGACATCTCTAAGCGGTTGACCAATCACAACAAAGCTGGCCAGCTAACCAATCAGAAGGAATATTCATAATACTGACAATGCAGAACAGAGACAACTTACTGCAGCCACTCCCTATCCATGAGTTAGGATGGATAGAAATAGCGTTTGATTGACAGGTGATCTCTGTTTCTTTGTTTCTACGGCCTCATGGCACCAGCAGCAGATTTGTATGTGTTGGGGGAAGGCGGGGGGGGGGGGGGGGGGGGGGGGGGGGGGGGGTAAATAGAGCCACCAGAAAACACAGCCGCGAGCGAAAAGGAAAATGAGACACATTTTTTTAAATTGGAAGGGTGTGTGTGTGTGTGTGTTGAAGAAATGCCACTAATGATAGTCCTGAGTTTTTTTTTTTTTACTCACCATCTCTCACACACAAATCTTACACACACACATGTTGGCAATCGGAAGAACTAATGATAGGACAAAGTCAATCCCTCTACGTTTTTTAACTCACTTTTACTCTGTCCCACACACACACACTGACACACACACGTGCTCGGGGCATTTTGGCGCAGCACCGTCACTCTGCCATACTGAGGAGGCAGGTGTTAATTACAGAGTGCAAAAAAAGTGGATGGCTCGGAGAAATTGGACACACACACACACACACACACACACACACACACACACACACACACACACACACACACACACACACACACACACACACACACACACACACACACACACACACACACACACACACACACACACACACACACACACACACACACACACACACACACACACACACACACACACCATCAGCACCTCACATCCCGGCCGCAGACACAACAACACACCTTTGTTCTCCAATTAGAGGCCAAACAACTCGCGACTCCTCATCTGTCGCCGCGGTGACGGCAGTTTAATCAACGCAGGAGTTTCAAAGTGCACCGGGAAAAAAAAACTTTCATCAACTCTTACAATTAGATTTTTTATCATCTTCAATTATCAATAACTGCTTTAATGCAGATTTCCTGGAAAACCACTTTTCCCAGAAACAATTACATTTCTGATTTACTAAGAGTTTTAATTTCTTATTTGAGCTTTTATGCCTATATTTTTGCATCACTCAGGTTGGTGGTTCAAACAAAAGGCCATTTCATTTAATTTAATAAGATATTGTTCAATAAAACATTCTGAGAAAAATAAATAATTGTGTTAAGTTTGAACTAAGTTTGTTGTTGGAGAATTTAACAATTCTTCAATCTCTTTACAGATCTTTAAACATTATAATCAGTGTGATTGCATTTGTTTATTTGTCATTTTGTTTAAGGTTTCATTTCTTTCTTCTCTGCACAAATCCACTTAGCTGTATTAATTTAGTCTTTAACTACAATGTTTTAATCCTGCATAAGCACTACGACATGTATTCCAAAGTTTTTGTTACACAAGACACATCAACAACTGGAGGCAGCGGCGTGTCTCAAACAGCTACTCACAAAACACCACAGAAGAAGAACAACAGTGTGTTTACAGCGCAGCCACACTGTGAGGATTTATCACATTGTTTCAGTAAAGAAGACTAAAGCAGACGGTCCAACACGCTGACACTCAACTCATGATGAAATACGATCTCATGATCTAGTGAAGAGATCCCAGCTTCCCTCCTTTTTTACCCAGAATCCTCTCTGTTTCCCCCTTTCAATAATACGGAGCATTTAGTATGTTTTGCACTCAACCTCTACCTATCTATCTATTGCATTTACATTTGCACTAAGTCTGCATATAGTATCCATTGTTCAGATATATTTTTTAATTGAAGGTTGACTAACTTATGTTCTGACTTATTGTTCATTATTATCTAAATTGTTTATTGTATAGATACATCTGCATATATTTACTGTTATTTTCTATTCTTTTGTTAAACCCATGTGAAACGTCTTAAAACCATGCTGCTGTAACTAAATAATTTCAGAATTTGGCATCAATAAAATAATCTAATTTCATGTAATAATCTAAAACCGAAACAGGAAAGGCTCACTAAATAGCCAAAAAAAAGTGGATGCCTACTAGTAAGAAAAAAGATCTGAAAAGCAGAGAGGAACTCCGGTGTGCTTGTTTGATGAAGGCATTTTCAACATGTGGTAGAGAAAAATATCTATCTGAAGAAAGTCGTGGACAGGAAGCAACGCAGCAGACGTGCAGTTGTTCTGCAGTATCAGAAACTTTGCACGGAAACACACACACACACACACACACACACACACACCATGTTTTCAGAGAGCAGCGCAGTATCTTCCACGTGAAAAGGGACGTATGAGGAGAAAGAAAAAGACAATGTCAACCGGATATTCAATGTGGCATCACATATGGGACACATAAGCTCTGTTCTTTATAGTCTGTGTGTCTGTGTGTCTGTGTGTGTGTGTGTGTGTGTGTGTGTGTGTGTGTATTTCAAAGTAAAAGTCCCGGTGCATTCGTAGGTATGCAAAGCTGGCGACATGTGTAGCCATCATAAGGTCTGTGTCTATCTGTGTTTCATTTTCGGTGGGGGTTGTGGCAAGGATAAGGACGTTTGGATAGTGTGGTGTGTGTGTGTGTGTGTGTGTGTGTGTGTGTGTGTGTGTGTGTGTGTGTGTGTGTGTGTGTGTGTGTGTGTGTGTGTGTGTGTGTGTGTGTGAGAGGGGGGGGATCTAAGGGCGCCACAGGTTTGAGGCAGATGGGCTCTGTGTCAGCCATGACAGGCGGCCAGGCTTCCTCTGCACATTTTTGGAGCCCAGCACACACACATCGATACACACACACACACACACACACACACACACACACACACACACACACACACACACACACACACACACACACACACACACACACACACACACACACACACACACACACACACACACACACACACACACACACACACACACACAACACACACACACACACACACACACATACACACACACACACACACACACACACACACACACACACACACACACACACACACACCACACACACACACACACACACACACACCCCTCCCTCCACAGCTCTCTGATCAGGTAAATCTGGGCACCCTGTGGAAAGTTCTGGGGGATAAATTTCGCCCGAGGCTGTGAGTTTTGTGACTCGGCCCCATCTGTCACAGATCTTCAGCGGCCTCGGCTGCCAGGAGCGACCGCACCTCCTCCTCCACCTCCTGCTCCTCCTCCTCCTCCTCCTCCTCCTCCTCCTCCTCTTCCTCTCTCGAAGACAGAGAAACAGAGTGGAGGCGCGGGGGGGGGGGAGATGCGTTGCTCGCGCAGTGATTAATTACGTCAAGATTACAGTCTGTTATTTGTTGAGTGTATTTACCTGTGTTGCTCTGCTGCAGCACCAACAAGTGGCACACACACACACACACACACACACACACACACACACACACACACACACACACACACACACACACACACACACACACACACACACACACACACACACACACACACACACACACACACACACACACACACACACACACACACACACACACACACACACACACACACACATCAAGGTACTAACAGACATATCAATGAAACAATTCAATATGTTCTGTAACAGCTTGGCTTTTGAGGTAAAATAATATTTGATTATAATAGTAGTTGCCTCTGGGGGGCCATTAAGGACACGTTGTTGCATCATACTCATACACCAACACTATTACTTGATCTTATTATGACAAGCTTGTTATTTCTAGTGAATTGGACAACACCATTTGAATGAAAGAGGTACTTTTTAGGTATGTTCTGCAGTCAAAAGCTGTTCACAAGATGTATTGAGAATAACAAAATGTATTGAGAATAACAAAATGGAAGACATAACTTTAACTTTTTCTAAAAGAAAAGAACACAAATAAAATCACAATGCTGATTCCTCTGCAAGCTAACATGTTTAGCACACTATTAGGACAAAATAATAATGTTTCTTTCGTTAAAACTGCTTTAACATGTTCCTTTTAAATATATATCTGGGCTCTGCTCTTTTTAAAGAAATCCAAAACACACAGATGTGACCAAACTCAGATAGAAAACTCAACAGATAAACCTTTAAGATAATCATGCCAAAACAAATGCCCACCTCTATGCACTGCAGCAGAATTGTAAACTATTGTAAACTTATCAAATGTGTTTTTGAATATGACAAAGCCCTGCAGCAGCACAGCGAGGGTTAACATCGCTCAGAGGAAATGCCTAATTCATCCTCTTTGGTTTGGATCCTCTCGGAGATATTTCCTGTTGCACGAGCCAGATCAGCGAGCATGAATCATGTCTGTACACACCGCTTTCTTCTTCGGCACTTAGCTGTTCGGATCATGCTTTTATCCAGAAAAAGAGCAAATGTGCGCAGCAGAGGACCGAGTACAAAACTATTGTTAGGACGATGAGGACACAGAGGTGAAGAGGTCAAAGTTATAGTGTTCAGAAAATACAAGCGTGACAGAGTTGGGAAAAGAAAGGGAAAAAACAATAGATAAATAAAATAAACAATGATATTGGAGTTTGAAATAGATGTACCAAGTGTACAAATGAATGCTATGGTAGCTATTGAGATGTATTTTGGTCTAAAGATAGATTTGCTATGAGTTTACAAAACGTTATAACGCAACATTAAGAGAAAATCAGTCCAAATGATTCTAAAAGGTGTCGACATTTGGCTGAAGTTGGTGCTCTGTACCCTTCAATTAAACCAGTTTAGCAGCATTAACAAGGTAAAAGAAAATACATATTCCAAAATAAATTGAGGGTCAAGGAGGTATCACTACCTAGCCTCTGCTACATATTTTTTTATTTAAATCAATCTAATCGGAAGTAAACTAAAAGCTTTTACTGATTAAATCCACTTATTAATTATTTTCTCATTTAGTTCAAGCTGTCACTTCATCTACAATTCAGCGTCTTATTGTTTGCTAGATTAGAGTTTCCAAAAAAAGTCTGCTGTTCAGTAAAACCAAACATCTCCAGCTCCACTCTTCAGGGAAAAAAAAATGACATATTTGAAGTTGACGGCCACCCATTTTGGTTTACTTTAAATGCTTCTGAAAGGTTTTCATGAGCCAGATAGTTGTGGCCTTCTCTCGTCTCTGCACAGCGACATGTTGCCTCTGCTGCGTTTAAATCACCACGACTGGAGTTATGAGGTTTTCACAGAAACAGGACAACAGTGGTGGATCTGTCATCTTTGGAAGAAGACTCCACCAACGTTCCTTGGAGTGGAAGGAATGAGGAGATAACGAAACAGACGGGAGGTTTTACACGCGACCAAAATCTGCTCGAAGGAGCCAAGCAAAAAACTACAGCAGAGGCCAGAAGAGAAGAAGAAAACATGGGCCTCTTTCAAATCGTAAAAAAAAATCAAACAATTAAAGAAATTATTGGAGAAAAGCGGAGGAGTTTTTTTTACAAACTAACTAATGAAGAAAGTCTGGGGTTGTTGAGGATAAATCTCAGTAAAAAAGTGCACCTTATAAAACATATGGACACTTGGCACCATTTTTGGCACCCGCTTAATAGTTCCACTCCCAAAGTCAGATTCTGTGGTTTTGAAGCGCTGCCGCTGCATATGGAAGTGTTAACGTTTTTGTCACCTTTAATTGACATCATATTGCGTCGATTGAACTTTGAGAAGTCGTGGTAAACACGTTTCACGGTGCTACAGGCAAAAAGGTTTTTTCCCTCTTTGTCCCGGGAAGAGTAGCTCGCAGTAATGCGCAGAGTTTATGTGAAAGAAAGGAGAAGCTAAGTGCAACAGAGACGGCATGCGACATCAACATTAGGACTGTGTGCAGTGTGAAATGGAATAAGTTATCAAAACTCAGAATTAGGTAGGCTGGCTCTCCCTTCTGGGCTCGACGCAGATCTGTGAGAAACACAAGATGTGGGATGTAAAACTCTGGTTACAGCCCGTCTCCCTTGGACATTGGTTTTTAAAACGGGGGTGTGGGCGGAGTGACGAGACACATGATTGATTAATGACTTACTTCTCCACTTAAAGGCCACAGCTACTTTTCGCTCGGCTTCATTTAACTTTAATTTATGGGGGAACGCTAAGGTAAGGCGGGATCTCGTCGGCTCACTCAGGAGACAAGGTTGGTGTCAGGAGAGCCTCTTGGTGTGGAAAATATAATGCGTGTGTGTGAAAGCCTTCTGACTGCGCCATTGAGGCTGCGTCATAAATAATGCACCCCGTCTAAAAAGGGAAGGCTCTCCAATTAATGCACAGCCAAACTGTGAAAAAAGACAACTTTGCACACAGCATAATTCTCTTTTTTGTCCCTTCTCGCCCCCCGTTGTGCACGAGTACTCTGCATCACCTCAAAAGAAGTCCAAGAAAGAAGCAAAAAGCTGTTTAGTTAGGAGCCTTTTAAGCACCACTGGGCTAAATCTGCTCCGTTAAGTGTTTTTAAATTCAGTTTTGCTCCTGTGGAGTTTTATGGATGTAGATTTTAAAAAGTTTTGCATGTTTTTTTGAATACTAGAATACCTAAATGAAGTCTTATTTAAAATAAAAGTTCCTCTTACTCATTTTAAACAAAAACACGTTACTTTTCTGCACATTTAGTTGCTTGGTAATTAGATTTCACACATGTCAAAGGAACTATTTGTCTAATAATTCTTATATCTGAAGGAGGAAATATCATTATGCTCCGGTTTTGTGACATTATAGAATGTGTTTATGCTCCTTTTGTATGAAACCACATGTGTTGCAGATGTATCAGGAGGCCAGAAATCATTTTAAAGAAAACATCTGCTTCCGTAAGGTGTCAGATTTGATGAGTCTGATCCAGAAAGAGACGTGTATGATAGGAAACGTGGAGTTCACTTTCAGCTCGGCTTTTATAGGACTAGTTCCAACAACCTGACAGTTATTTAGGTATGCATGGCTTACTTTTCCCCCTTCATAACATTCACATTCCCTTATTTGCATGTAGTACCTGAACATATGTTATTGAACTTCCTCCTCTCAGGTGTGTGTATCCGACTCAGCTGCAGGGAACAAAATACAGATGCATATTTTATGGAACAAAAACCTCAAAGCCAAACCTAGATATTAGTCACTTTAGTAATTAAAAATGTATATTGCTCTGTGCCGTCTCACGTTGTGCATTATTAAACACAGACTATTTTTTTTTTTCTCTACTCTTCTCAAACTTACACGGGCTCAAAAGGATTTTTAATGCGAAACACTCCCTCAGAGTGGCTGTGTGCACTCGCTCGCCTCCTCCGGGTGAATTAGCAGACGTGTAGCAGCCAGAGGAACACGGTGAGTCTGTACAGGTGCCCCAGACTGTCACTACAGCACTACATTTTGTAGGAAGGGAAAGCTTCTAACAATGTGAATCACATACCTGTGCTGTAAACAGTGGTACTGTAACATAATAAGAGAAATATCCATTATGTCCATAACATTTACAGTCAAATAGAATAAGCAGGACATGCTGTTGCCAAATAAAGGACTTGTTTTAAAGGAATGATTATCTTTGTTATGAATAAATGAAGGGGAAACCATCTTGAAGAATTGAAATGATTATGTTTTTCTATCAAAATGGACACCAGTTTTAGCTGCTGTGTGAAATCTGTGTAAATGTCTATTAGTGACTGCATTGTGTTGGAAATGTAAGCAAATCATTTGACATGATAACACCACATTATATCTATTTGCCATGAAAAAACTCAGTTTTGTTATAACAATTTTTTTTTTTGGGTCAATATGAACCAAAATCTTAGTATTTAGAAGATGTGAGCACTGAGAAATGTCACCAAAATTATTTTTTGACTTTGAACGCAAAACATACAAAATACAAACCATTAAGACATATCATTTTTAAATACTTTTTGTTTTGGTTTCGTTGCAGGAATAATTTCCATAAATCACACTTTCTAAATAATTCACTTTTAAAGAGTTAAAAATATATATTTGGTAAAACAATTATAACTAGCTGTTTAAACGTTTTGTGCACGGTCACAGTAATCCATTCACAGATGCATCTAAAACCAGTCAACCGAACCTGTACCCATGCTAACATTTCTCCACCTTCCCAACATCCAAATGAGAACAACATACCACGCGTTTAACAATACAATTAAACGCCACCATATAAAATCTAATTATTTCCTAACAGCACGCTGCATTGGGTCCTACATATCTTTACCGTGGATATTCAAATTAAAGTATAGAATTACAAGCTGCTAATTCCTTCAAAAGACGACCAATTATGAATCAAAGTGAGCCGAGCAGCACAGATGCTGCCAGCGATTCCACTCACTCAACAAAGAGGAGGTGATATCACACACACACACACACACACACACACACACACACACACACACACACACACACACACACACACACACACACACACACACACACACACACACACACACACACACACACACCACACACACACACACACACACACACACACACACACACACACACACACAACACACACACACACACACACACCTACAGAATGATACACGTGCACTGTGAGTGAACGCACGTGCACGTTGGTTTTCGCAGCAGACCTTTCTCACAGAGTCATATATCAGTCACAAGGCGTCTTCCACATAAAGTTTACAGAGCCTAATCTATTACCCTCTAAATGGGATTTTAATTGAATTGGCGTCAAAACGACAAACAATGACGCCTCTGTCGCAATTAATAAAATCACAGTGCAGAATCTATGAGGCTTGATATGAACCTCCATTCACATCAAGTTCATTAATGTAAATGCAAGCCATTCAGAGAGGCTCCCAATTTTTCAAATGCACCCCCACCCCCCTTCAGATCTTTTTAAAAAGGAGACCCGACAACAGAGAAAGAGGGGCATCAGATGTGTTGTTCTGATGAACATGAAAAGAAGACACCTTTTTTTTGCAGCAATATGGAAAGAGGTGGCAAGTTAATGTGTGATAATTAAGTATTATCAACAGAAAAAAAGATCTTAAAAAATTCAAATTTATTGAGAAGAATTTTCATCTCTATGAATATTGAGAATACGTATCATTTTTACAAAGCGGTTACACTGTTTTTGTTTCCCTAAATGGAGCCTTCTGCTACCAGTGGCTGGGTAAATACAATGAGGTGATTAAAGGGGGGAATGCTTTAAGCACGGCGCTAATTAAATGGGTATGCTAATGCTGTCATACTTAGCAGATGGAAGAAGAATTACTTAAGTGTAATGCACATGTTATGGTATTTTCGACATGACATGGAGGCCCTCGTGGGATCGCTCGCTGTCGTGTTTCACAAACAACACACACGCAAACACACACCTCCAGTGACACTATCCAGCCTGCAAACTTGTGAGTGTGTAACTGCCCATATGCATGCGGTGACACACACCGCACAGACTGTCGTTTCGAGAATGCTGTCAGTTATTTCGGTGAGAGGAAGTCGCAGTTCACCAAAAGAGTAGAGAGGGGTTTTAGGGGGAAAAAAGGGAAAGAAATAAGGCTTTTGTCCCACTGTCCTTTCTGGCAAATTTCATCACAGATTGGAGTTTTAGTTGTGCAAACATTTCTATAAACCAGAGCTGCTGGAGAGGGAGAAATAATCCAATTGGCTAGCTGAAACTTGAGCGAGTGAGGCCAAAAATGCTGAATATGGTTAATCAAAATTAAAAAAACAACACACATGTCTTCTCCGGGCAATCGTTATATTCATGCTTTATGTTATGTGCTCATCACATAAGAGATGGAAATGGCATTAGAGCTCACCAAGTCTGATATAAGTTACAATCAACTCTTAAATTGACTTAAGTTAGAAGCAGTTTGTGAGATAAGGTTTCTTAAAGAGGCTGATGATAACTAATAAATAATTGTGTCTCCAAATCTTATAAAAGCAAGTGCAGAGATGGCAAAAGTACACACATCCTTTACTCAAGTAGAAGTACAGATACTTGTGTTTAAAAATACTCTGGTAGAAGTAGAAGTACTGACTCTTTACTCAAGTAAAAGTAAAGCTTTGAAATGTACTTAAGTAAAAAGTACCCATAACTAGCAGCTGTTTTAAAGAGTACCTGAGCTCCCTTTATATGAATAGAACAATAATGTCATTGTTAGCTAATGAATGTTTCCATGCTGAACAACGGCAACATGACAACGTTTTCATTGGTCCCTCTTCTTTAGAGAAGACCAGGAAATGATGGATACACGGATCGTGTTCAAATCAATAGGCACGCAATGACTCTAAATAATAATGATCACGCCACCAAACACACATTCAAACTAAAACTAAAATGTAAGAAGTAGAAAGTACAGGTGTTAAAAATGTAAGAAGTAAACATAAAAAGTGGTCAGAAAAATAAGTAGTGGAGTAAAGTACTGATACCAGATAAATGTACTTAAGTACAGTAACGAAGTATTTGTACTCCACTACTTCCCACCTCCTGTCATTCTTTGTGCAAATGATGCATGATGTGTGGTCGTCACACAGAAAAACAGCACACTGGCTGAAGTAATGCAGAACAAAGCTTCCAAGCAGAATAAATAAAAATGAAACCTCCCAAATGGCCGGGGAGAGCCGGGGGCCCATCAGTCCACTTTCAGTCCAAATTCAAACCGGCTTCATTATCGCCGTCCGCTGCCCAGAGACCGGTGCCGTCGCCATCACCGCTCATCTACTGTATCTGCATGTTTCCCTAATTATGGGCCATGTTTATTCCCTGGAAAACCAAACTTCCAACAGAGATGGCAGGTTGTGTAATCAAAAGTCTTACTCTCGGGGCTCCCAAAATGTAACCGCCTGTAAATGAAAATTGAATATTTTTGGAACTTCATCTGGGGAGACACCATTAGCATCAAAGATTTCTGACACTGTTTATTCCTGGAGCTTCTGGGCTACTGTCGGATGAAAATGCCACAGAGATATGCAAAAGGTATGATCATTTGAAAAGTTAAAGCGGACAACATTTGGGGAAATGAGTGAGCAAAAGAAGAAAAATCCAACCTAAAACAGTTTGACACGAATATCCAAACTAACTAACGACATTTCTTGGTCCATTATTCTATGTGGTTTGTCTTCAAGAAAAACACAATGTGATAAATTTGCACCAGCATACAATAAACACTGCAGAAAGTAAAAAGGTTTGCCGTCAAACTGAATATCACAGACTGATGAGATCAAACGTGTTATTTTACTTTGAAACTGCACCATTCTGGCTCTGCCGTTGCCAAGTTGTTTGGCAATTTTCTTATTTTTACAAGGTTCAAAATGTTGTACCCCTTTTTGAAATGGACTAAACTCAACTTGATATGCATAAAATATTTTAAAGAGAATCCTGAGGTTAGTCAGAATCAGTTCAATTCAGACCCAAGACAATAAGACCCAATCCAATTAATCATGGTTTAATAAAGAAGTCATATTTGTCCAAAAAATCCAAGTATACTCTCTGTTTTTTTTCAAATCTGATATAAAGCACTGACCAAGTCCTGCAGAAAAACAACTGGACTAAACCTGGATTACTTTACTTCCATCCATTTAGAACTTCTTAAAAGTACTGATTAATGTTGAACTTTAAGTACTGCTTCTGCGAAGAAGGACAAATCCACTGTCAGACATTTTGACACTTTCCAACACATCTTGTTTAAAATTTGTAGCCCTATTTATCAGTTATTATTCATCCCACAGATGATCTAATATAGACAATTTGAGCGTTTTGTAACAATCACTGAGGAAAGATAGGCTCGACCAAAACACTTTGCCATCAAATTGAACATCACAAGCTGATGAGATCAAACAGTGGATGACAATCTGAGGGTGGATCTTTTCTTTAAACTGTCAAACTCTGGGTGTGCACTCTGTCACGGCGTTCTCTCCCACACGCCGAGAAATAAAAGACAACAACATGAATCAGAGACAGGCAGCCTCCAGCGCTGTGTTTCTGTTATTATTCTCACATTGCCGGTACAACCTGGAACAGAGGCTGAACACGGTGCGCTCAGCAGTCTGTGTCGGGGATCAAACGAGCGCACAAGGTGAGGGGGAATCCGGTCTGTCTGGATTCCCCCTGAAGAATAGCCCCAGGCGCGAAAAAAGAAAGAAAAAACGTTCACAAATGGAAGGGGCGATAAAAGCTCCGAGGCACATTAAAAAAATGTCACGTTTTTGAACCATTTGGTAGGGGAAGTTAACCAAATATGAGTGCGGCGTAATGTTCCTTTAAGCTGTCATTTAAAGTCATACCTATCATCACTCGTGGCCTTAGCGTGCGCGGGGGTACTGATGATCCAACGAGGAGCACACACTTGATTAACTGCGCCCCATCCAAGCGTTGCTTTCTCTATTTCTGTCAGGCCTAATGGCATTAGATCAGTAATTATAAGATTATTCACAGTTCACGCGGGCCTCACTGTTAACTTTTGAGATATGAGACCATTATCTTCTTCTAATCTCTTTTTCTCTGAATTACAGCGCAGATTCATATCGCCCGTTTTGACGGCTCGTATGTCGCGGCCGTCCTCAAACTGGCACAGTGTGTCTTTGTTCAGGTTCCCTCCACGGCGTTTGATCAACTTCTCTTTTTCTGGAGCAGCTTTGAAAAAAAGTGCGAAAGGGACTTCAACCTACAGACAACGTGTTTGATCAGGATTTCAGCTCCTGACAGTGAATCCGCACATTAATGGTGCTCACTGTTAACTCTGCTGTGTCTACAGGAAGTAACAGTGACACTCAGACTTTATATTGGTATGATTTACAGGGAGGCATGAAACCACCTGAGCCAGAGTAAAACACTCTTGTTGCCCATTTGAAAGGCAGATGCTTGCCCTATAAATCCACCTAAGAAGGTTTTTCTGTCTAGAAATGTGGCTCATATATTTGTATTTTTGGAGTATGAACAACAAAAAGTCAGATATTCTTAATATTTGTTGTTCCTGATTTCTGTTTTGGACAACGCTGCAAAATATCCTTTTTTCAAGATCATTAAACAGGCCCTTTTCTGCTTTTTGGGGTTTTCCCTTTCCTGTAGTGTGATCCAAAAGTTCTGAAACGCTTCTTTTGGACTCCTTTTCAACATAGTGAATTCACTAAGTAACACCTGCGCTTCTATTGGCTAGCACTCCAACACAAAGATTGTGATAGGCTACAAATATGAACCTAAGAAAGGGGCATAATAGGGCCGTTCAACAACCCATTGTCTCCATATGTTGGCTTTTTCATCCAAACAGCTGATCTCCATGACAACATGGAGGACGAATAGGCACCCTTTCCTGATGTTTGGACTTATTTACACCAAAGTTAAGGCCATAACTAGCAGAGAGGATAACATTGGAGGTAATTACCACCCTTAGATAAAACAAAGGTTTAAAAAAAGCCTTTTATCTACCTCCATCGCTGTTTGCACCAATCAGAAGCCACCCTTTTGCATTCCAGAGGTTAAGGTCACTTCCTTTAAGCCAAGCCTCCACTGCTCAGCCTCTCATCCTTAGACTCATCACTGAGAGGCAGACGTCTCTCCCCTCCTCTGTAATTAAACACCGGAGAGGAGCCGTCACAGCGGGGGGTGGGGTGGGGCTTCTCGCTCCCTGGGGTGGAGCACAGCCACCACCAAAGACTAGGAGAAGGATGAGGAGGAGATAAAGGAGGAAGCTGCAGCTGAAGGTAGCCTGAAGGTTACACCAGATACATAAGGCTTGTAGACTGAGGTTGTCAGTTCAGGTCTCCATATCATCCTGCTTCTACTCACAAGAGATGTCCCAGAATGCATCAGCAAGTCACTCAACCTCCCTATTGCACTATAGATACAATTTCTGCCTGCAGCTTACATGACGTTGTGCATCTCAACTTACTCTTTTTATTCCTGACCTTATCCTCAACATCTGGCTGAACATCAAAGGTTTTCTGAGATTGGTGCATAATACAAATTCATTAATCAATTGATTTTGAATCCAACTGACGAACCCAAAAATAAATGTCTATTTTTTTAAATATTGATCGATTTTATCCAGAATCAGAATCATCGTAATCGGAAAACGTTATATATCAAGGGGAGATTTGTGACAGTTGTTCAATTTTAGAATGAAAGATAAAAAATGTCAGTCAGAATGCGGGATAAAAACATTAAATGAAATTAGATACAAATAAAAACATAAGAAGTTAAGGTTAAATGTCCAATAAAAGATTGACAAAACTATGAAACACCTATTTGGTTAAGGTGATTTAAATACTTGAAATAAAGGTCAGGTTGAAAGCTCTTCAACTTAGGGTACGTTTTTAGGAGAGAGTTGCACCGGTCCATATTGTTTGTACAGTTCTCATTCAAAAATGTTGGCCTCCTTACCTACTGCAGTGTCATCAGAAGACATCGAGCAATAAAAACGGGGGCAGCAGCCATAAGAGGAGACGAGTATTAAAATAAATATGTCCAGAACGCTCTCTGCGGACCTCAGCGAGCGCACGCGTCTCATCTGTATACTGATACAGAGCAATTAAGCAAATTACATTAACAAAGGGCTGGAGGGCCGTTCTGCTAATGGTGTATCTCACAACCTCTGGGCAGACACGAGACTGATTCACATGTAATTTATGGCCTGCAGTGTAACAGGATCAGTGTTTAACAACGCTGTGAGGAGATAGCTAGATATGTAGATAGATGGATAGACAGATTTCAGAATTCCTCGGGGAGATATGATGGCGCCTGCAGCGTATTAAAGCCAATCACAATGAAAGCAGGAAGTAAACAGCACTCTGGCCTACCTTGAAGTAAAAAGGGTTTACAGCCCAAATGGCGGCAGCTGACTCTCTGAGAGGTTAAACGCCCTCTGAGACGAATAAGCGGAGGCCCTTGTGAGGTGGTAAAGACGAGAGAAGGTAAATGTTTAACGGCTCAATCAGCGGCGAGCACATGCGGGATGACAGCGCGGGTTTGTCTAAGGGCCCCGGCTTAATTAGCCTGTGCTTTATTGTTAATGAACTTCATGCAGTTGTTTGCTTGTATAATCAAGGCGAAGAAGCAGAACTGCTAGCTAAGGTGCCAAAAATAAGCTGACAAAAGCATCGGGGCCCTCCTCGATTACCCCGCCCCCCACCCTCCTCACCCGCTCTCAAATGGAAAAAGCCAACTGCCTGCTTCATAAAACTCGCTTAGCAAGACACTGAGACAAAATGGACTGTAAAGTTCGTTAGATGGAAATATTAAAAAAGAATTAAGCTAATGGAGATAAAATTAAAAGAAATGAGGCAACAAACACTCCGCACCAAAAATGGCATCGCCATGACAGCTAGGATTTCTAATGACGGACTGCATTTGGGGAGGAAAAAAAAAATTAAATGGCATGCCGCGCTTAAATTTCTTTGAGGAGTAATGATCCGAGAACGATGCTCACTCCTGGCACTCGTGGGGAGGAGGGGGGGGGGAGGGAGGGGGAGGAGAGGAATCTGAGAATAACAAAGGAGCATGTCCTGCAGTGAGCTTTAGGTAGCACGAGTATTATTACATTGTGACTAAATCACACATCCCTTCCCTGTGATTGAGTCTGACAGAGAAGACCTGTGTTTCTCTAAATATCAGATGGACGAGGAAAAGGATAAAGACACAGATCAGGTAAGTGCTTCTCAACATGAGGTCGAAGGTCCCCCAGAAGGTCTTAAGAGGCAGCCCTGTGGGTCCTGAACAACATGAGGAAGTGTTTAGTGACTCTAGAAATTATCACAGCTGGAGACAAAATAAAAACAGCTATTATCATCTGAAATTCACTGTAATCTATATAATAACCGTCACCCTCAGTACTGTTATTAAAACCATGTGTACAGCACAGATGTACTGTGAATCCACAACAAACTGAGACATATAATGTCAAATAAAGTATTTTAAGGTGGCTAGCTTTTCGCAGAACAAGCTCAGAGTTGAATAATGCTGCTTTGTGCAAGCTGTCAAAATATGTGGGTGCAAAAGTTGCCCTGTTTCATATATACACACACTCACACACACTTATAACGAGTATTCAAGGGACAGTCAGGACAGGGAGGAGAGAACATGAGAAAGCGGGGGATTTCTGTTTTCTTCCTTACACAACTTCTTCCAACTTTCTGCGAGTTTCCTCCACTGTCTCCTCAATTTAATTTGCATGTGAGGAAACAGAGGAGCTTCCCATGGAGGCCGTCCTTCTGCCGTCACAGTGCTACTTTCCCAGTCTCTATTAAAACAGGCCAAATGTATTACCAAAGTTTCTGAAACAGGATTTCTGCAGTACAGCAGAGGATTAGGCCACTCCTGCTTAAGGATCACATTGCAATAATTAGGTAGAACATGAAGCCAAAATACGTGGAACACGTTGGAACTTGACACACACACACACACACACACACGATTCAAGGAAAATATTCCATTTCAGGCAGATTCTCAGAATGAGCGAAATCCTGGATACTGCGAGGGCCTTTTCAGCGCTGCCAGTTAATCTCCTCAAGGAGAAATGCAAGATGACAATGGCAAAGCACCTCCAATAATTGGTTCCAACAGGCTTACCGTATTAAAACCTGAAATGAGTTCTTCCCCTTTTAAGTATGATCCATTATTTCAATCCGGGGGAGAAAATTATGTCTTTGAGAATATTAATAACTCCCAACCACGCACTTACATGAAAAAACATCCCTTACCCCCTCCCAATCCTAAAAGCTGTGTACCTGGCACCGCGGCAAAGGTCCCACCAAGGACGGCCACTTGAAAGCCTCGGTCCTTCCTCTCTCCTTCTCTACATTTTTTTCCTCCTCTCAGGCTTCAGAGCCATCTTGAAGAAGACCTTGAGGCCCCCTTTGTCGTCTTCCCTTGAAACAAAACAAATAGAATTCAGGTCTTTTGATTGGCTTTAGCGAGCATATCTCGCCACGTCTTCGCTCCCGTCATGTGAGCCAGAAGTTGTGACTTCAGAGGAGAACCCCGGCGCTCCTATCTCTGCATCGAAATGAGACCGGCAGGTCTTGAGAGGATGTCTGCTAACTTTCTTCCCACATCCAACCTTGTTACAAAATACAGAGTGTTAAAAACGTAATGCTGTTGTCGCTTTTACTTCGCAGCAGCAGGAGTGTCGGTGGGCTTATTATATCGTCCCAGAAAATACACCTTTTCAGCAGGATTGTTGTCTTTCTCCCCGACCGACTGGAGGAATATTTGAATATATTTGATTACGTCTTGCATAGAACACGCAATCCCTTTTACTGTCCCGAGGGAAATTTGAGTTTGCGAGGCCAGGACGGAAGCAGAGGAAGACACGTTTCTCTCCGTTTGTCTGCATGAATTTATGACCGCCCGTTTCTTTGCACCTCTAAAGGAGCAAACACACACCCCTGTGTTGAGATGCAAAGATATGGACAAAAGCTGATGAAAAGAAGAGAAAACATTAATAAAAGCATCAAGCGCAGGCATTTGTTGTTGGACTGCTGTGTACATCTTTACACAAGCTTGCATCATTATGGTTTGTTTAGTCTGCAGATCAAGCCAAAAATTGTTCAGATCACCAGGCGTCTGAAAAGCTTTTAAGCACTTTATTCGGATAAGCCCTCTTTGATAGAAGATCCATGCATGAGCGAAGGCAAACCACCGAGATAAACACAACAACTGACATCTGCTAAGCAACTTTTTTCTGCTTTTTTTGAGGCAATGTTGCCAGCAGAAAGTGTCTGGTTTGTTTGTGTTGGGGAACCAGCAGCCCCGGTACAGACGCCACGTGCACACCGCTCTTTTTATTCCACGACAGGAGGATTAGCGTGTTTTACCATTTGATCTGATCTCATGTAATGTAGAGAATCTATAGGGGGTGCAATGACAGGAGAGATAATTATTGGCATCAGAGGAAAGCAGCGTTTGGCAGCAGCTGAAGAAGAAAGTGGACTTTAAAGCGTCTAATGATGGTATTTGATATGGATTTATATTGCTGGTACATGTGTCATAAACAGAGCAAATACTTTTGATATAGGATACATTTTAATCATAGCAAGTAACTGACCATATGCATACATACTATTAGACTTAAGTTTTTGTTTTCAACATAAGGGCAAACATATTCCAGTTTATATATTTGTATAAACTCTTTACCTTTATTAATATTGATTAAATATCTGCTTCTGTAAAGATATACACACTAACTACATTTTTTCCACAATTTTAAGTCATGTTGCTTTCTTTCTATATATACATACGCACATTTACTGTTATTTGGTACATTCTAAATTTGATATGTATATTAAACAATGTATATTTTATAATAGTTACACTTGCAAAATCTAACATTAAAAGGTCAAATCAAATGATTTCAGCATTTTGTTTGTACATCTTATCTTAAATTGTACCACAGTGGACATACGTAGCTTATAATAGTAATGTTAGCCAATCAATGCATTGTTAAGGTAGTCATTTCCTTTTAAAAGCATGTAGATTACACTCAAAAAAATAAAACAAATGACTTATATCTTTGAACAAAATACACACAGGTGTATTTTAAGACATGGATTACGCCACGTTGGTATCTCCCGCCAGCTCTCCACAGCTTTCCCTCTTTATGTTAGCATCCTGCTGAATGTAAACAGGTTATTTCATTTGTGCTCATATAGAAAAACAGCAGGATCTCTCTTCTGCTCCAGCGAGTTGCAGGTTTTCCAGAACAACCCGAGATGTTATCCAACTGTTAAAAACTGGCAGCTTCTCATTACAGCAGGCGGGCGAAAATGAAACACTCCAAACACGACGGCATATTAACACCCGCAGAGCGATTAAACACAATGTGGTTGCACGGCGTATCCCCTGCATTGCACCAGGTAGGTACCAGACACACTTCAGAGGGTAATCGGCCATGTTATCTGCAGAAAAAACAGGGACTGCAATCTGCACAGGTGCTGTCCTCAGCTGTGCTATATTGGTTAATTGAGCAAATCTCTTATTTCTTACCCTACTATAGCTGCAATTATCCTTTGGCACAAAACACAGTCCGCTGCTTATGGCCTACGCGGGAGATAATACATGAGGTGAGGGGATTTGTTCTGTGTTAACAGCGGCAACACCTGCCAGGTTGGTGCGTTTCGAAAGCTGTGCAAAAACAAGCGTCCTGTTTTCAAACGACGAGAAAGAGAAAATAGGGGGCAAAAACTTCTTAAAAAATGTTTAATTAATTGATGTATATCTTTGTAACAAGAGAGATACTATGTTCCTAATGTCGTCCCAGGTTGCTCATCTTGACAAACGTAGGTTGAATTTTACTAATACAAAGAGTATTTGTTCTGTCTTTACTCCATTAACCATTAACTCCAACTGTGGCCACTATGCTAAAATCTCCACACAGGTCACTGATGAGACTGCATGAGGCCTCCCTGGAGGTTTGATACAAATTATGTAAATCATATGCAATGGCTTCTCTGTCACCAGATCTCAACCTGACTACACACCTATAGGGATTTTTCACTGAGATAAAGGAATATGTTTAGAGAAAGAAGGATTTAGTCCCTTTGGCAGAGTTCCACACATTGGAGAATCTATGATGATGTTAAAGAACGCCACTAAAGTTTCAATTATAATTTAATTCCAAATTCAAAGGCTTTAGTTGTCATGCACAAACGCATATATTATACAGAAGACAAGGAAGTCAAATAGTGCAAAAGAGAGAGAAAAAGAGACAACAACAGTAAGGGTCAGTAAACTCCAAACACAAGAGAGGGGACAGTCTTACTGTATGTCACAGATCATATGACTATAAGACCTTGTGTTACAAAAAAAGTAAATCCTGCGATTGATAGAGCAATATTGCTAAGGTCATCCATCACAGAAGAAACAAAACACTAGAGTCAAATAGACCAGAATTCAGGTGCAAAATACAATATATTTAGGCATTCTGGGAAATGTAGGACACCAGAAAACGAGTAAATGGCAGACGGGGATTAAATATGGATAATAGCACTTTTTGAGTACATACAGTAGCTACGGTCATGTGTAAAAGGTCACATGCTGATTAAAATGAGACTGGTTATAATAGCATAAATTAACGGGGATTAAAAAGTCATTTCGAGCCAGCTCTCTGGTCAGAAGTCCAAAGAACGTTTTTGACCTTTCTCCTCTGAGGTGCTTCACTGCATCATGTATTACAGAATAAAACGATATTTCCTCAGTAGATCTCCGTTTTTTGCCACCAGCATGACAAACCCACTCGGCGTCTAAAGTGGCTCTGATTGCAGAGAGTGAATTCTCCACCACCTTTCTTTTCTAGCGCTCTCCAAACTGCAGCGCGCCCCCCCCCCCACCCCACCCACCTCCCGAGCTGTCGTATCATATCAGGGCGTCGCAGGGGCGAGATAATATGTCAGATTAAATATGTATGGGCGAATTAGGGCTATCTCAAGTATTATATCATTTAAATTCAAATCGCTCCATCGCTCGGCACCGTCTCATTATGACGCTTGAGAAATTATCAGATAAAAACACTGCCACACAGACCAGATATTAAGGCTAATTTACCCCCCCTTGAATTTCTTCACACTCTCTTTTTTGTAGGAAATGAAAGAAGAGTTACCTTTCATATTATCTAGATATTAAGGGAGCGTTGTTTCAAATTGAGACGTCCACTTCTGCCCAAATGACACTTCAAAGTAGAAGCCTTCTCAGAATATGAGATAGCTGAACACCTTTGTGTGTCGTGTTGAAAGGCTACACTCATTCTTTGTTGATCAACGGTTACACTCTTGTCTTTTTATCCCAAGTCTAGATAATGTTTGACATTTACCCCCCGCAGGAAGGAAGATATGGAGTTAACCTGTTCGAATCCACGCCTCTATTGAAACTCACAGTGAAGCCTGAGTAAATATACAAATAGGTGTACAATTATAGATCTGTGAGCTTGACAAACAGAAATGAACAGCCATTATTAAACAATTAGCTCCGCTCATTTATTTGGTGTTGTGTGCAGCAAAGGCAGAGATGAAATAGCATCATGTGTGGGAAATGGTGGATGGAGAGGCACTTTGAGGACAAAATGTTTTCCATTTTTGGGTCATCTGGGTCTGAAACTAAAGTCATTTTCAACCCTCACACCTGTGTTAACACCTTCAAACTGTTTGACATTTCACCCCCGATCCTCTCCCTCACCACACAAGTGAATTTCTTCCGCTGTGTTCATTGTCCTCCTCTAAATGAATCTGACTTTTGAAATGTATCAGCTGCTTGAACAACGCGATCTTCTCTGTAGGTCACTTGACATTACAGGAGTCTTTTACCATTGTAACATAGATAACATTGGTTCGGGAAAAAAAAAGAAGCCCCCTACAGTATACCCAGCAGCTCTCCCCCCGCTGAAGGTCAAACAGTCTGTGTAACAGCTTAATAATAAAGTCCGCAAACAAATTACCGGCAAACAGCGGCGGCGCGGCTCCGGCTCCTTAAGGTGAGGTATTAGCAAAGCTTATTTATTTTCATTTCCGTGGCTTTTATTTGCTCCTTTCCCCCTGTGGTAAAGCAAAGGCTGATTTCTGCCATGATTCTCCTCCTTAATTTTAATACCCTTTTTACTCATCATACAGACATTAGACTCCCCCCCCCCCCCCCTCCCGCCCTTCATCTCTCTGAAATAATGTAACTTGGGCTCACACAGGAACACAGGGCGACCACAGGGAGGACTGTAAACTAGCTCTCTTTTTTTTTTTGTTCCTCCCCGCAATTAATTGGTGTACAGCCATGTGCATATATGATAACAGGGGATTTTTTTTTTTTTGCCTGAACCCCCCTACACCTCCCCAACAAGGAAAAGGGAGGTTAATTAATGTAAGGGGCTGCGTGTTCACCAAGATGCAGAGTTTACTGGCACCGCCGCCCCTCCTCCTCCTCCTCTTCCTCCTCCTCCTCTCCATCAACCCCCCCCCCCCATCCCACCCCACATCCCCTGCCGCCTTAAGAGCCTTGATTCTTCGCTAATGACCTAGTTCTTTTAATGAGCGGTATTAACCCCTGGCTACAGTCGCCCAGGTCTTAATTGTCAAGCCAGGCTGAAACGCAGGGAGACGCGTCCCTCGGCCATCAGCAGGTAGAGGCGGCGCCACATTAACACGCCTCATCACCGGGCCCCGGGAATAAATCATCAAAAAATAAATAAAGTATAAAAAAAAGGTTACCCAGGCAACTGGCGGCTACCATCATCAACTATGTTACCCCCCTCCCTTGCTTTCTACTACCAACATCCCTCTTCTTACCCCTTGTGATGATGACTATGATGATCACCTACTCCCCCCCCCCCCCCCCCCCTGCCTCACCCATCTCTCATTTTGGACTCCAGCTGCGACCAGAGTGGGGAGGAGATGCGGTGTAAAAATATATAAAAATATAATCAGTGTGTGTATCTGCTTAAGAAACCTGCAAACTCATTAAGACACATTCGGAAAAATTGAAAAAAAAGGGAGAAGCAGACCGGGTCCTTTCATTTACAGAAAATGTGATTAAAAATTCCCCTTTATGTTGCACCCAAGAGGTGTGTTTTAAAATTCAAACACTATTTACTATTAAGCACAATATAAAATAAATCCAATAACGAGATATAGAAATATAGACACCTAATTAGCACGAGGACGCTGCAGAGCCTCATGAAACACTAATGCCTTTAATGAAGAAAATCTAAAATAGCACGAGATTCGTTGAAATGCAGAAACATGTCAGCAGCCAACGCAGCCGCGCCTGCATCACTGGGATCAGTTTCCTCCCAAAATGGGCATAATACTATCTATATGAAAGATGGAAATGGAAAATAGGGAGATTTTTCTGCAGAAGAGTAAGAACAATATACGTCTTAAGTTCTTTAAATGATTTTGTTATGAGTATAAATTGACTTTTTTGTTTACATGCAATCAAGTATTGTGATTTAGTCTTGACTTTAGTTTCCTTCTTTAATGCCAAGCTCTAATAAGTTTCCACCCTGCATTTGCCAAAGATGATCTGTCAATCAAAATGGGTGGTCATTACTGTCACATCATCTCCCTTTGGACTTCCTCTTAACGTCCCTTCTCTTGGTGGCACTCTCTCACCCCGTCTTCTTCTTGTTATTATTATTCTGAACAAACTTCCAAATATAAATCCCTTGGTGTGCAGGAGACAACAAATGGAAAAACTTTGACAAACTAGACAACGGTTGCTCCGGTCTCCGGCCAATACGGAGAGGGTCAGACAGATTAACCGCCCCTGTTGACCAAATATGGGCGTGTGCCGCACCCTTGTACTCATCGTGTTAGGAAATGAGTCCATTTCCCATTAGGATGCTGCTGCTCTGCCTCTACAGCTGGGAGTATTAGCAGCAATAAACCTCACTGTCAATCTACAGCAGGGCGGGGGCCTCTGTGCGTGTGTGTATGTGTGTATGTGTGTGTGTGTGTGTGTGCGTGTGTGTGTGGATACAGTGTGTTGTCAGTTAATTTTGCTGTCCTTTTCAGACAGTGTGTAGATGCAAGTGATGTTTATCTGAGTGTGTGTTAGCTTGTCATTGGGAAAAAAGTGTGTGTGCGAGTGCATCTGTGTGTGTGTGTGTGTGTGTGTGTGTGTGTGTGTGTGTGTGTGTGTGCGTGCGTGCGTTTATGTGTGTGTGTGTGTGCGTGTGTGTGAGCCTGCAGACTCGGCCAGTGGTCGGGCTGACGTGACAGCCCGTCGGTCAGATCAGGAGAGGGGAGACCTTGACCCGAGCTGTCCAACCAGCAACGAGCCCTGCAGCACTGGGACCAGTATGACAAGGGCAGAGAGAAGGGCAGCTGAACACACACACACACAGACAGACACACACACACACACACACACACATTCATGTACACTTGCAGACAGGCGCACTTCTTTACACTCTGGGATTGGAGACAAAATTGCCTCAAAATACAAGAGTCAGCCTTCCTCTAAGACAAAGAAATCCCTAAAAAAACTGCGAAACACAAGGAGTTATGGGTAAAAGGAGATGAGCCCTGCCTGACCTTACATTCAGTTCAGCTGTCCACCATGCTGAGACACAGCAGACAGCAAAACCTCCATCATCAGTCACTAAGCCCTGCTTTAATTATCCCAGGGAATCCACGTACTAGTTCAAAGAGTTGTCTGAATATTCCAGAACGCTGCAGCGCGGCTAAACACTGAACCTGAAAGCCTGCACTGTGAGTTGCAACTTTGATGTGATGTCCTGTTTGTTCCTCATGAATGCGTACCGTTTCCCTGGGCTCGAGGGGGGGGCCAAGGCTGACTCATATAACCACAGGACTGGACACATCATCCCTTGGTGGCCACTTCTTGGTCGTCGGTTCTTCAAGTAGGCCAGGGGTGTCCAAACTTTTTTCTCCGAGGGCCACATACGGAAAAATATACGAAGCTGGGCCATTCACTAGAGGTGAGGTATATCGCCTTAAGTTATAAGATAGCAAAATCAATCAAATGTAGGTAAATTATGCTTGAAAAAAAGCCTACATCACAGCTCTCCAAAGGGTTTCATTTATTTTGATGGCAATATTTTTGTTATAATAAGAGGAAATATGAAGGGTATATTTCAAGTGTGTTATGTAAAGAAGTTATTGGGCTTTTTTCTTAACAACTTATATTTGTTAGAAAATGTTTCCTACTTTAATTGACTGCATTTATGAATACATGAATACTGTGTCATATATGTTTACATATATATTTAAGAAGTACAATATAAGACAAGCAAGTTTCATTTATGGGCCATATTTCATTATACTTTTTTTATTAGCCGAGGGCCGATTCAAAATGGCGCATGGGCCGCATTTGGCCCCCGGGTCGTAGTTTGGACATATAACATGTGTTATTTATGTGCAAAAAGTTCTAATTTGGTATAAAACTCATAATAACACATGTTCTAGTAGTGGTACAAGTCAGGATCTCCACTACTACTATCTTATAGATGTGATGTAAGTGCTGAAAGTGATTCTAATTGTCCTCCAACCAACAAAATCCGGCCTCCAAATTGACCATTGATTTAGCAAACATCTCAAACACTCCGAGACAAATCCACACAACCTGATGTCTCCTTTATTTCGTCCACCTAAGTACAATTGGGTGCAAATGAATTGACATGAAAAGCTGTCTCGGTAAAGCACATTATGTTCTGCTCCCTTGCGTCATGAATGCAAAGCACCGTAAGACGCCTACTGCTGCTTTCTGTGTCACATTGTACATAATAATTCAAAAGGGGGGGAGGTAAAAGAGATATTTTTCCGAGGTATTCTTCCAGGGCTCTGCTCTCCAGAAGCAATGACACTGTGCTTTTGTGAGGTTTGTCTTCTAAAAGCAATAAAACGAGAATATCCTGCCTGAATAGGGAGTCTAAGAACCTTCACGGTGAATTTAAGGAGGGGAGATCCGCGGATGCCTCAGGAGCCACCAAATGCCTTTCCTTAAGCCCTCGGCATTCAGGGAGGAGAAGAAGAAGAAGAAGAAGAAGAAGAAGAAGAAGAAGAAGAAGAAGAAGAAGAAGAAGAAGAAGAAGAAGAAGAAGAAGAAGAAGAAGAAGAAGAAGAAGAAGAAGAAGAAGAAGAAGAAGGGAGAGGAGAAGAAGACACTATTTCCTTTCAACCCCCCCCCCCACACACACACACACACCACCTCCCTCCTTCCTCCCTAGCACCCTTTTTCTGTTAGAAGTAACGCAAGATGGAGCCGTGCGAGTGCCGTCATTACTGCCATCATCGCCGCCACTATCATCATCATCACCATCACCACCCAGACCCCTCCAAGTCTCGCTGTAATATTGCCCGTCATTCCCCCCCCCCCCACCACTGTTGTCAGCGCAGGTTACAATCTGTAATCCATGACTGCCTCAGAATTAGAATGTCCCCCGTGAGTATTATTTTTCTGCTCGTTTCTCTTCTTACACCCCCCTCCACCTTCTCTGTTTTTTTTTTTCCTGTTTTTGTTGTTGTTGCCCTGAAGGCTTTACCGATGCTCTGCGGCCCCGACGTTTATTCCTCCTAATCTCAGTCTCATCTCCAGGCTAGCTGTGACAGATGGTTATAGGCACACAATAGTATTAAGAGTTTGATTTTTTTTTTCTTTTCCTCACCCCTCTGCCTCCGCTTCCTCCCCCCTATTGCTTTTTTCTTTCTCTTCTGTACAACAAATAGCGATCAGACACAGAGGCCTGACTCCTGTGTAGGTAAACTCCGCTTTAAACGTCTCTCTGCACGCCGTCTGTCTCCCCCCCCTGTCAAATAACTCCCCCCTTCCTCACCTCCTCCTCCTCTTCCTGCTGCTGTCGGCACTCCAAGGTAAGCTGCATTAACCTCACTGACTGTTATTAAAAAGATGTATTTCCCCAGGTTTTCCCTGCGCCTCCTCTCTTTCTCTTCTCTGATGTATTCACTAGACACACACACACACACACACTGTGAATACACACTTTGGCACACACACATCGAACAAACAAATACCAGGGCGGTGTCATAAATTCTCAACGCCAGCCACAGTCGGTCTAATTTCAATCCCACCGTCAGTCCTGTCAGATGAGAGCCGCCGGATGATACATAGGGGTAAATAAGGCGGGTCAAATTAGCCCCTCCTGTCATTCCCTACCTTTACCCCCCGAGGCATCCTGGGAAATTGACTGCACGCTAGATTTTGAAAATTAGCCCCTTAATGTTAGCCAGACAAACAGGGCAGGCTGGGTAATGCCTTGCCGGAGTCACCCACAGCGGATTAATTACCAATTTTTCACCTCATTTTGCATTTATATCATCCGCCGTCCATAAAGAAGAAATGATTGAATAGTAAAATATGCAGGTAATGCATGAACCTTTCACCCCTTCTAACCTATAGTTGTTTTCTTATCCAGCTTCACGTGCATGAAAATCCCCCTAAAATGCCCACATTTTCTTACCATAAATCAATATGAAAAAAACGGGTTTTATCAACATATCACACGACTGTTAGTTTATGAGCATATTCTCTTATGAAAAAGCAGTTAAATCAAGATACTGATTCAGTTTATGTTGTGTGATCACAGGCAGATTGCAGGCCCCAGTGCAGCTGTAAACAGACAGAGTCCCCGTCTGTGGGTTCATGGAGGTACAGTAAGAAGCTGATTCAGCTCGTAAGTGAGGAAAGTTCATTCTGTAACCACATCATTACAGCTGAACGGCCTCCAGCTCTCAGTTTGGGTGCTGTTCAGGGTTCAGCGCAGGCAGGCCCGGGCTTTGTTTAGGCTCTGAGCAGAGACGAATGACTGGAACAGTCAAAGTATTAAACGCAGACACACTGGAGTCATCAGTCTGTTTGGTACAACCATCACTGACGACTGAAGTTTATTCTAAATGAGGGCACTGCTCATTTTAATATGAAATGAGAAAGCTAAATGTTTAAAGCCCCTTCAGGTGATTCTGGATGTCGGTGGCAGCTGGAATGCAGTATCCAGAACTCCTGTAAGGTGATGACAGTGAACTGCACGCAGAGGAAAATGATCTGATGTTAGCACAGCCCAGATTTCTCTCTCTTCTGGAGCCAGTTTGGAATCCATCCTAAAGGACTTTACTGATTCATTTTTTATGTTATAGCCCAGAAAGTACAAATACTCAAACATCCTACTGATCATCTTTCCAAAGTCTAAAGATTATGAGCTTGATTCCCTTTCTGGAGCTTTTTTGCCTGTAAAGCAGGTCAGGATACATGTTTTAGTCTATACAGTTGATTCTCTCAAATGTGAGATGGATCCTTGAAACAGGAAAAGTTTTCATAACAGACTTGCAAATCCATGATCATATGATGTAAACACGAGCTTGACAAACAATAAAGGAGATTAGATGTTGACTGTGATGGAGGGATTATCTCAGGCAAGTCAAATCAATCAAAAATGTGGGTATGATTTGAGGGGGGGAAATGGCTTTGTTGGTCATTTCATGCAACAATAACAATGCCTGAATATGAAACAGAATCAGATGGTGGAGATGTTGCGCTCCGCACCTTTTTCTACATAAAAACACTTTTTTTTTAAGGCCCGAGCCCCTCATCCACCCACCCAGAGGGAGAGGTTGAGAGGATGGGAGGTGCAGAGGTCGCAGAGTCGGATGTGGGCCTGCCGGGACCCGCCAAGGATTAACACAAGCGCTGTGCTCAGGACATATGGCATTTGTCATCTCCCACTGGGAAAAGAGACTCTCCCTTGGCTCCACCGCCACGCCCACCCCCCCCCCCCCCCTCATCACATCTCTCTCTATCCGACTTTCCCCTCCCTCTCTCCTCTTCTCCTGTCGGGATTTAAAGGCTTGAAGTGCTTTAGTTGTTTACTGTGCATTAAACGCACCCCCCTCGTCCATCCGCCCCCCCGCCCGCCTCCTAAACTTCGCAGTGTTAAGAGAAAAATGGCTCAGCGGAGGAGAGGCTGCTGACACGGTGAAGACTCCAGACGGAGGCTTCAGCCATCACAGGAAGGTGCTCGCTTTAATTCCATGTGAGGAAGTCAACAAGACAGGTGTAAAAGTGGTCTTATTTTTATATCACTATGTTTTTTGGTGCAAATCGTTGGTACTGTAGTGTATATTCTGTATTTTTGAAACTCTCAGCCTATTGGTCACAACAACATGTCACTCAAAAATGAACATCTAGTCCAGAAAGCAGCTCCTTTATTTGAACAAATCAGATCCCTCCATAAATACAATATGCCAGGAAGTCGTCCAGGAAGTGGATCTGTTTTGTTCCTACAGCAACAACATTCATCAAACATGAACGTCTTTGCCCGACTTTTGGTTCAGTCTTTGGAAATCTGTAGGAGGCTGATGTCTTCTGTCATTATTGCAGAAGTCCACATTTCCTAAGTCTTTACCATATGAATAGTCCAGACTAAAATGTTTAAATATCCAATAGCTATACTAGACAAAAATATGAGAATAAAAAGATCAGACACTCGATGTGCATCACTTCTTTTTGCAGCAGGACATTCACTGAGCACTTCTAATCTGTAATTGACGTAAGCAAACTGACATAAATTCAAATGTCATGAGTTCCTGCTTTAAATAAGCACTTTATCTTACTTATTTAATACTAATTTATTTCCACTACTTCACCCCGCACACCCTCGAGTCATTGACATGTTTATCAAATAAAAAGTAAGGAGTCTGTTACCTCAGACCTTTTATGACTTCCTTACAAGTTGAAAGTGTAGGAAATGAAGCCTATTCTCTTGTTTCCATGGACCAGCACATCTGCAAAATGCATGAGAAGTTTACACACTCTTTTGTGGCTTGCACACTTTAAAAGTGAACTGCAGTTTTCCACATAAGGCAGCTAATTAGCAGAGTGACGTTCATGTTGCACAACCTCGTGTCCTCTCCCGGAGCGTGAATGCTATCATTCAGCTTCACGCTCGCAGGCAGGTACGCTGTTGTCATCTTCCATAACCAGGCATGTTATTATAACATGATGGAGTGCCGTGTTTTCCTCCCTGTACCTTTATTTATGGGACACCGTAATATGCCGGAAATCAAAGCTTGTAATTCGCCGGTTGATGTTTATTGTGCGCCTCTGCTGTCTAGAGACATTTGATAAACAGCGTGTTGCAACAGCAGAAAAAAAGGTGTTGGAGGATCTTGTGGGAGCTTGCCAAAATAATATCCCATTCAGCGAAGCTACCGTGTGAAAATGCCTCCCCGCACTGACTCATATTTCACCGCCAGAACGAGCGGTTTGCCGTATGGGCCCGGTGATGAATTACACCAAAGCACATTCCTTATGGGAAATCTGGATGGTGCAGGAGAGAAGGGGGAGCGAGCTCCAGCGACAAATTGCCTTCACTGCCAGTTAGTCCATGTTCCTTTCTTCTCTCCGTGTCGATGCTGCTGCTGGAGGAGGAGGGGTTGGGGGGTTTTATTTTGTTAGGTGGAGGTTATTTCGCATTCAGCGAGACATTTGGAAATCCCTCCAGGTAGTAGAGTATCTGGATCGGAGGCGGCCAGAACAGGAATTTCCCGAGCGCCCAGGGATTCAAACCGAGCAAGGCAACAACAAGAAATCTCTCAGATGATGATTTGCCCCATCAGCTCCGTCGATACCTGTTAGCAGCGGAGAACAAGCAGCAGTGGGCTGGAGGCCAGACAAGCTGCCCAGTTGTGGAGTTGGACGGTTGCCAGTTTGAATCTCTGGGATGTTTCTAACAGGAAACCGCGCTCACCCACTCTTATCCCCCAGGCCTGAGAGCCAATAAGGGGCCGAGGGCCACGAGGATAACCCCAAATCTGGAGGATGAACTCCGCTCCTGAGCTAGGCTCAAGAGGAGATAACACAGGAGGGATAGAAGGGTTCAATCCTCTCCACAAGCTGCTGGAGTGTCCTTGTGCAAGGCACTAATCCTCAATCAGTTCTGGACCCTGACCTTTGACCTCCATGTTGGAGGGAGAAAGAAACCCTCCACATTTAGCAAAAACAGACCAAAAATATATTTCACTTTCTGAGCCCGTTTCTCATGGTAAGGAAAAGGCCACTTGCTTCTTATGAAGGAGCATTTTGAAACAACAGCATACTATGCTATTTTAGACAATGGTGTGTCTTGTGATGTAACTCTGTCTTGATAATTGTCAAGAGGAGACAGTTGTATAAATGGGGACACGAAGCAATGTGGCGTTTGAATACTGTTTTTTCAAATGTTCTGGCCATTATTTAAATCTTTAGCTTTGTGTACATCTTTTTGTGGTTCATGAAAAGTCAACCTCAATCCTCGATTTGGATGTTTACCACACATGCACAGACACACACATAGACAACAGCCAGCTTACAGGCCCCTTCAATGTGGAGGGATTACCAGCCAGAGCGCTTTCCTCCTTCAATCCCAATTTACCTCCGAATAAATACCAAATTGACGAGCATGTTAGCAGGCGTAATCCAGCCTTGATTTGCTCATTTCAGGCTCACGGGAGGAACCAGATTTAGGAATAGATTACCAAATGGATACCAGCGCCAGAGTAGGTGGCCAACAAAAGCCAGAGAAACATTAAAAAAACATGCAACGACGCCTGTTGGCGACATCTCGCGCAGGGCTGATGTGGGAGGTGAAATAGGTGGTCTCCGCTCCTGTTGTTTGTGTCTGATTTATTGATATCCCTCAGTGGGGAGCTTTGTCTTTCGTCAGACTGTCAGGGCACGTGGTGGCGACGAAAGGAGGGGGGGGGCGGATGCGGAAAGAGAGAAAAAACGAGTGGTTATTTCTGCTGATAGGGCATATTTTCTGTCAACAGTCTCTGGCAGATGAGTGTATGTGATAATACCACTGCCAAGGAAACTCTCTCAGCTCTTCAGCCTCCGGAAGAATATTTGTGTCTCCGCTCAGGGCCGTGGCTCCTCGTCCCCCCCCCCCCCATCCAGCTTTTATAATTCAGTAAACTGAAGTAATTACCACAGAGGCATGCTCAATAATTACAAAACGCTCTGTCACGGTCATGTAGGTAATGGCATATCTTGCTCTGCTGGCAGTGATAACACAGGTGAGACGAATTGCAGAAAACAGATCTGATAGCATTGTTATGGTAAAGAAATGCCATTATGATGAAGGGTAGAATGCCGCTGGGTGGGGGGGGGATATTGACTCATATGTCCGTGCATGTGTTTACTTTTCTTTACCCAGGTACAAAGAGAAGCTGGCGTTGACATTCTGTCCATTTCAAAAGAACACAGCGTTGTGTTCATCCTGCTCATGTAGCATCTCCCCATCAGCAAATCAGCGTGACATTTGCTTAATTATCAAGCCGCAAATCGACAGAATATTAGGTGTTGTTTACTGTAATCCCATTTTGCTACTTTAATTTCCTCGACTCTTCTCATGGTGGCGTGTTTACTTAGGATTGGACATGGTGGCGTCCTGCAGATCCCGGCTATCCAGTGCAGCTTCCGCGAGACGGCGGCGGGAACGCACCACGTAATTAGCAAAATGCGGCCCTAATGCTCGTCTCCTTGAGAGTTTGACCCTATTTGTTTGTGCCGAGGTAATTTCATTACGCCCATGCAATTCCCAGGAGCTGCCGCGAGTTAACGCTAAATGCTCACCAGAGAGGGGATAAGTATTTGGCAAGGCATCAGCAAAGAGAAGAGAGGGAGCAGCGTAGCTCAATAACACTTCTTTCATGTTGACAAATTCCATTAGTGCGCAAAGGCTGCTGTTTGTACTCTATTTTATTTATGATAATGCTCAGGCATTTGAGGGAAGCGGTATTTATCACCCGTGCCACCTATGTGGTCTGACAGTGTGCGGCACAATTCTGTGCACCAGGGGCATGTGGGAGAGTGAAGGTGGCATCCTACATCAGCTTTAAATCTGCTGCACTCTGACAAAATGATGAACGTCTAATAGCTATTTATTGAGCTTTGTTTTCTTTTTAAGGAGTCATTTTTGTTATCAAATACAATAGGCTTAAATGGCTGCACTCCTCAGATCCAAACTGATTCTGGGATCACAAGCCAACCCAGGTTATGGAGAACAGCAGTTTGCTACACTTATAGTCGTTGTTGTCCACCTCGATGTGTATTTGTGTAAATTGTAATTAGTGTAATTATATTTTTATCTTTTCCTATTTTATGCAAGCCTCTTGATTTAAACGTTGCTATTTTCGACTTTTGCTGTAACAATGTAAATGTCCCCTCTGTTGAAACCTTTTTTCAACAAGGGAGATTCCAGACGAGGGTTAAGGACACACACCAGTAAAGTCCCTGGTTCTATTTCCAAAAAGTAGATAAGAAATATTACACTTACATATCAACATAAAGTGTGGGGCTCTTATAAACCTGATGCTTCCTGTTGAAGGTCATTTTGCTTTCATCCCTAGATAAGCTGCTGGTTGGTGGGAAGAGGTGTGATTATCCAAACTCCCCGAGGAGATGCCAGAGGTACGTCTTACTCCCACAAGTTCATTTCATTCTTGCTACTGAATCTGCATATGTGCTCTAGTTTAATGACAGAATAAAACCAAACCTATCACCTGGCAATCAATGGCTGCTTCATGACAAATATTGGCTTCATGACAAATATTGGCTTCCACAGAGTGTTGGCATGCTCATCAGGGTCCTATAAACCGGGACTTGTGGCCTCCACACTGTCTCCTGGCAACATTAAAAGTGAATCTTTCAAATATCATGATCACCCTGCCTGCATGTGGCTTTATTTGACAGTGTGTGTGTTCTGCATGCATGTATGTGTGTGTAAGTGTCCCATGCATGTGTATGTGTTGTGGATGTTCTGAAAGGGGCACATGCACACACAAAACACTGAGGTTGGAAACATTCTGATGTCAACAGCGGAGCAAGAAATAGAAAACACATTTAAATCTCTGGCGCGGAGGACGGTGTTTCGGGAGCCAGGCGAAATCACCGCGCAAGCCCCAGCATCGCGTGTGACAGGGTGCATCGTGGGATAGCTCTTTATCCTCTGCCCGCAAAACAGCAATCGGGAGAGGTACGTTCCATCTGAGGACAGGGAGTCGGCGCAGGTTGTACCTATTAGGGCAGCTTAGTAACTCAAGAAGCGGCAATTTAAGATGGAGAGAAGGGAGGGGAGGAGGGAGGATTGGGGAAGAAAGCAAAACTAATGCCATAACTCTGAGGGCTCCCAGAAGACAGCTTTGAGGATTGGACTGGATGACAGAAAGGCTCGTCATCACAGAGGTGGGTATGAGCGCTGCTAATGAGAGAACTTGCTTCATGCCAGGCTTTATTATGGACATATTGCACCCAGGGAAGAAGAGGGCCTCCTTTTGTCTGTTAAAAGCTGTAGGATCAGAAACAATCCTGAAACATGCAGAGGGAAATTCTGCAATACGGAGTTTTCTATACATTTCAAAGCATTGTTGATTCTTGTGAAGAACGGGGGGAGACACAGGGAAGGGGCATGATAGATGACAGGGGAAAATGTACCAACCTACTGTACTTTCTTTTCCTTCAGTTTTCAATCTTTTGTGGTTGGCAGCGGGGACAGACCCCAGGAAACAGTATCCTATCACTTAAATGGTTAAGTATTTTATGAGTAAAACGCTTCCAAATGTCTCTCAAAAACCTTCCAGACCACACCAAAGACAAAATGAGGTAATATTACGTTTCTAAAAGTCCCCAGTATGATACCCCGACCCCGCTGTAATTGCATCAGAAAAATGGTGCGCGAGTCTCTCTCTGTTACATGTCAGGCCATTTGACTTGGCAAAAGCTGTGCTCATTAAGAGTGTGGGAGAGAAAACTTCTCAAATGTTTCCCAGCTGAAGGCTTGTATGCATGTACAGGAGAAGAACACAACATGCAGAAGTAGAATATCACCAAAAACATTTTGAAGTCCCCGGAACTTTGTCGCATCCAGTGCTTACATTTTAGCAAACTGTAAGTAGCCTCCATGCTAACGCTTAAGCATTAACAAAATCAAGTGACATGGATTCATATCAAGGGTTACAATCACATGTAATAGCAATACTTTTACAAATGATGTGTTTCATTTATATTATCTAATGATTCATGCCAATATCAGACTCAAACCGTGAATACACTGCAGAGTGACAGTAGGCTGCATGCTAACATAATAAAGCCATCATCTTGACTTTGTTGCCCCTTAGGGATTTCTCTTGGCCCTTTCCAGCTGTGGGCCCCTAGTCCAATCCCCACCTTTCACATGTTGGATGATTTTTTCTAAAGTGACACTAAAGCGATGCACTGGCACCTCATTTCAGTCGCAGAGTGAACACAGCCTAATTCACAAGTCACTTAGAGGGGGCTCTCCTGCCACTAAAACACTACATTACAATGTATGAATCTTTTAAAATCCTCCATGATTTGCGGGCTCCGCCTCCCTCATAGCCCCCTCAGTCTCCATGGCAGCCTAATCTACTGCAGATTTAAAAAATTGCTATCATGAAACAGGCATTCCCTGTAAGTAATCCCCTCCTCTGTGTAAGGAGAAGTGTTGGGAGGTGGGGGGGGGGGGGGGGGAGAAAAAAATCTGCAGCAGAGAGGCTTTTTTAGCGTCTAGTTATGTCAGGCTGTATTTTAAACAGTGCTAATCATATACCTTTGTGGACACTTAATTAAAATTACAAAACCAATTTTAATCGGTGGTCCAATTAATATGTAAATGTATGCAAATGTAGTAAAACAAGGTGGTGATTAAGTTAAGGACACTCTATTTCATGTCTTCCTTAAGTGTGAAAACAAACCGTCTCCCCTGCTACCCCCGCCACCCCCCCCTCAAAAACATCCAAGACTGATGGATTGTGATGTTTAGCAGCCACATGCTGAGTTGGGAAAATACCCTCTGTGGTATAATTTCCAAAAAAGGGAGTACAGGACAATGTGAGTCAAAGCTGGCACCCCTAATCCTCATGTCTATGTATTTACTCACACACAAATGAAGCATCAGTTTTCATTGATGTAAGGTCAGGGCAAAGTTATATACTGTACTGTGCGACGGGAATGTTTGAAATTCAACGTAAAGTTTTTCCAGGCTTGAGGTGAGGGTTGACAATTCCAAACGAGCAGACTTTTCAATTCTAATTAGGCCTGGGAGATACGGTGGTCTTTCAAAGTGGTATCTGGAGGGGGCAGAGGAGGAGTGTGGGGGGTGAGCAGGTAATAATGAATCTCAATCTGATATGAAATAACTTTGGGCATAGAGAGGAAGAGAGACGGAGAGGAGAGAATTAATTTAGCCTGCTGGCAGTGCTGGCCACATGGAGGTGAGCACAGGTCATTAAACTTTGTTGCTTCTCAATTTATGCACTCGGATAGTTTTATAAATACAGTTAAATAACCCTAAATGTTACTTAATTTAATATGGGTTAATAAAACTACTGAGGCCGTATCGCTTCATATATCCTGCATATGCTAATATATGAACCCCTCTTAGTAGACATTTGCACAATCAGTTTAAATGACACCTGCTAATTCAATTCAATATTCATATTTGACTAAATATACTGTATATAATGTAAAATATGTGGTATTTATTGTAGTAAAATGTGCATAAATTATTTGAACCTCTTATATTTATATCAATAATTGTATTGGACGTTTTAAATTAACTTTCTGGTTATATGAAGATGTTAATTTTATGTTATCCTCCACATTCTTATTCTAACTATTCCAATTTCTTATGCATTTGTACCGCAAATCTGATTTGTTTACTAAAATAGCAGGTTATTTGCTTGCAATGCTCCAATAAAGTTTGATATTTTGATACACGTTGATAATGGTAACTCATTTTGGAAATATAAAACTACAATTGTATGCTAAGTGATGATCCAATCAGCCTTCAACTGAGAGAAAAATATGACCTTTTCATACCTGGGATTTGAAAAGAAAATCATATCAAACCTTCCAACAGTAATGCACACCGTCTGAAGCTCAGTCATTATGAAAAGGCTCAATTAAAAAACGCTGATCCTGCCATGCACAATGATACAGTGATGTACTGTATATTAGTGTGACATCACACACTGATTCTATTAGTGAGATGAGCTGTGCACCAGTGTGTGTGTGTGTGTGTGTGTGTGTGTGTGTGTGTGTGTGTGTGTGTGTGTGTGTGTGTGTGTGTGTGTGTGTGTGTGTGTGTGTGTGTGTGTGTGTGTGTGTGTGTGTGTGTGTGCGCGTGTGTGTGTGTGTATCTGGGGCAACCAGAGGTGCATTTGTGCACGCATGCCTGCCTTCTTACATTGATGCGTGTAAACACAACAACAGTATTGAGCACATTATTGTGTTTCCTGTGTGTGTGTGTGAGTTTGTGTGTGTGTATGCCAATTCAGTTGTACTTGTGCACTCATGCTTGCTTGCTTGTTTTCTTCCATCCAGCACAAATACAATTTTATGTACGACTTTCTCTTCTCACTGTGTATGTGTGTGAGCAGCATGTGTGCGTTCATGTAAGAAGTCAAGCTAGCATGCATGCACACACAACTTTAATTGTATGGGCGAGTTAACACGTGCATGTGAACGGCAGCTTACGTGTGTGTGTGTGTGTGTGTGTATGTGTATGTGTATGTGTATGTGTGTGTGTGTGTGTGTGTGTGTGTGTGTGTGTGTGTGTGTGTGTGTTTGCAGCACACAAGGTGGGCGAGATGTTGGAAACAGCTTGTGTCATCAAGTGTTAGCAACCTGTAATCCCATCTGAGCCGTGAGGATGTGCAGCCCCCCCCCACTCCCCCACCCTGCAACACTCAGCCTCCCTGGGGCTCAGAGTGCAACCTGCGCCCCACTGATACCTCGCGACATAAGTTTCCAGGTGACTTACACACATAAACACCGGGGGGGGGGGGGGTCTCAGCTGTTAGCGAGGTGAAGCTAGTCCCTGAGCGGAGACACATGATACAGACGATCACAGAGCGGGAGCAGGTAGCTGCACTGGTGACATTTATTCTGCCTCACACGCCTGAAAAGCGCTCTGTGAGGTAGAACCAAGAAGAAAAAAAAGTCTGAAGTAGTGCTTTTGCATTCTTTTGCCAATTAAACAACCAAGTGTACAGCACAACTTCACTTTTGGGGGGAAATGTTTGAAGTTTACAACTTTTTTTCACACTCAATAAAGATTTCTAAAAGGAATCGACTCAAGACAATATTTGGAAATGAGAAAAAATGAAAATTGTGCCATTATCCTGTCTTTTATGCTAAGTCCAGCAAGCAGTAAGTGTGCACTTCAACATACAGGAATAGCAGAATGGCCCTTTACTCATACAGTAACAGATGCTTACTACAAGCGTTGTTAACTCTGATTGTGTTTGAGAGGGACAATTGAATGTTTGCTCTCCTTCCAGGCAGTTTTCGGACCAAATCCAAGATTTGCATCACAGCTGGACTTGTTCCTGATTGCCCCCCCTCTCTAAAGTGTGACTGAAATCTGTCCAATAAGGCCAGTTTGCTGCAGCTGAACTGGAAAGCCTCCACTTAGCAGGGTTACCTCATTTAAATGAGGGGAGCTGCTGTTGACAGCCAATCTGAGTTTATATCTGTGAAGACTTTCATGTAGTCCTAATATTTTTGACTGAATGTGACTAGAATTTAACATCGTGTTTTATCAAAAGCTGGCATTTACATGGGTTTTATTAAACTAGTATATTATTAGTACTATTCATGACTACAGGCATGCATTTTGGCAAAATAAAACTTCTGAGATTTACTTTCTTTTAATGGAAGGGCAATATATTTAGATACATCCTGCTTTTTCATTAATGAGAGGCAAAGAGGTTAAATCCCGCCCATATTTTATGACTGACAGGACATCAATGGAAAAACAAGTAATACTGAAGTCAATCAAGACAGCATAAAACATATTTCAGGGGAAAATGCCTTTTGTAAACGGACAAAGATAGTCATTTTGCAAGGTTTCCTTTACATTTCTTCTTGTATTTAATATGCCACTTATAGAGCCTATATATTCTTTGAGACAACACTGACTTGAAACACAGCACAAAATTATCACCTGCAAAGATCCGTGGTGAGAAAAATGGTGTGGTAGGACTCGCAAACAGACAAATTGTTGCTTTCCTCAAGTGACAAGTGTTGAAAGGTATTTTTCTGCCTTTGAAAATGAAATGTAAAAAACGACAACACTTCAAATTAGTCAGTCGTTTTTTCTTCCTACCGGGGGGACAGCACCTGACTACATGACTGACAGTGTGTGAGTTACACGTCTTAGATTTGAGGTGTCACAGGTTGGATCAACCAAACCTCTAGCTGTTTTGTTTTTTTATCCTTTGTTAAAAATCAAGATTTCTACGGAAATTCATAAACGTGTTAAGATGCATTTATGACTTTTCATTGCCTTGGGGTAACGAAACGGTGTATTTGCCATGATTTGTAACATTTCACATTGAAATGACAGGGGGATGTTTGCTACGCGGAGTAAATACCTTAAACATCTCCTCACCGAAGCAAAAAGAAAGTGCATGTAGGTGAAACTAATGGTAGGCTGGCAACTCCGCAGAGATATCCACTCAATAGGCAATTTAAAAATGGAAAGAGGAGGTTTGACTTAGCAATAAAAGTGTCTGAGCACAGAGCGAGGTGGTGCGGCAATTCCACTGATGACTTGATCTTGAATTTGATCAGGCTGCAGGTTTTAAGATCCCCTTACTGAAGGAGAAAAAAAAATCATTTATCTAATTCCCTTTATTGGTAATAATCACAAGTGTCCCTTTGGCCTGCACTAATCAGAATCCCATTGATCGGGACCTGAGGACTGAGACTTCAGTATTCACGGTGTTAAAAGCATGAGGCTTGCCCTGAGCTTAATTGTTCGTACTGAACATTCAACTCTCAAATAGAGTTTTTAACAAGGCCATTAATGTACAGCCACGCTGGCGGCTCTCTGAGGCTGTACTTCTCATTGTAAAGAGTTTTAATACAAACCCAACGACTGTACAAATTGATTATTTTACCTGATGATGGCACGAGATAAAAGATTCTTAAAGACCATGAATTGCATGGTAATCTATTAGACCATTTCATTTCTGAGCCATACATGTCCCTGCTGCCAACCACAAAAGATACTGAGGAGAAAAAGTACAGTAGGTTGGTACATTACAACAGTGCTTTGAAATGTATAGAAAGTTCCGTATCGCAACATATCACGTCTCAGGATTGGTTGCTTCATTTTGACTATGAGCAAAAGTAGCTTAAAAAAAATAAGATGACCAAAGTTGGTTATATTCATCCTTTAGAAATCACAGATGTCTCTGGCAAATTGGGTGCCATTTTGTTTTCATGGATAGGTGGACATTTTGACCTCCTGGATGGACAGTCAGAAAAATGATCAATAGGATTTATCCTCTGCTCTTTATAAGTAGCTTTACCAATATTTGAATTATGGCAATACATCCAACAATTTAATGTCTACCCCATGGAGGCTCTAGAGCAAAAATCTAGATTTGATAGTCACTCAATCACTCATCTAATTGTCCCTTATTCTACCTGGTAACAGTCTCCTTGAGATGTTGCAACTTTTCCTTCCGTGCAAAAATGCTGATCTCGAGGAACGGTAAGCGCTCTGCCACTTTAAGTGCTGCATGATATCCCCATATAATCATGCTCTATATGATCATGCATTACTGCGGACATAACTACCCCTGCCCGGGCTTGATAAACGAGGTTACCAGGTTAGCGAGGGGCATTATTATGCAGCAGCTTGTCACTTTGACACATCATCAGCACCATCACCCTCCTCATTAGCGTGGTCACTTTTACAGGTGATGCCGCCGGGCAAGGGGGACGAGTGCAACGGTGCTGGGCCGGAAAGAAAAGCACCCAAGACATACAAAAGATTATTAGAGCGCATTAAAATCCACATTACAGTTTTTTGTTACTGCCTCCTCAGGAGTGAGGCGGCTGGGTGAGTCATCGGCAGGAACGCTAACCCGCCGCGCCGAGGCCTAATGGCAACTCATGTGGACGCCTGCCCACTGATTGCAATTTGGCAGCAACGCGATCACAGAGGTATATGATGTTACTCTATGTGGGCAAACACACATCGAGTCGACAAAACGGAGTGTTTAAGCCAAACGAGGGCGAGGCGATCATCCTGAGCTGACCCTGGCTCGCTAATATAGACGTTTAAATACAGTCATACTGACAGAAATAACCTCCTCTCCTTCTGTATCGTCTCTGGAGATCAACAGTAAGTAAAGGTTGCAACATGTGGGAGAAGAACTGCTTCTATGCCTGGACAAAGCAACCATTAAAATATGGATTTTAAAAAGTTATTAGCAATGGTCAAGGAAGATCTACCTTTGAATCTGGAGTTTTGTCCAAGTTTGTGGGATTTTTCAAAATGTCTAAAGAGAATAACGGTTCAGAAAGTGCAGCAGAAAATGTTTGTGAAATCTGAAACATCCATGATCTGGAACTAATGTTAACAATCATAAAGCGTGACATCCATTCTAAAGAGACTCAAGGGACCAATGACCACGCCACAAGTCACAGTAAATAGACCAGAATGCAATGCAGCAGCAAGAACAGAGATAGGTGGATGAATACAAGTTGAAATGGAAGAGTAAATTACTGTACCACACCTCATTGACAAAACTCCTCCAGAAATGCATGTAAATACACATACTTTAACAAATGATGACAGTTTCCACGGATACTAAACATGTCCGACTAATGTTAGTGGAAAGACATGTATAATATTTCCATCTGATGTAATAGTGCTGCTATAAAATCATGGAATCTTTGGTTTAAGCATTTCACGCAATATCAGCATCATCGAGCTATAATGAAAGGTTGTCATGTAGTGGGGGGAAAAAAGGGTTTCTGCTACCGTTAAAGCCTCTTGGAGAGAAATTAAAAAGGTGGGTTGAAATGTTGCATTGACTTCCAATCGTAAATACTGTAAAGTCTGGAGACTCAGTGCAGCTTTTCTCACAGCCTCCTTATATCCAGCTGAACTTAAATGCATTATCCCTGAGCTGAGCTTCATGTGTTGCTAACCCCTCAGTGTTTTTCTCCTGCAGCGACAATCACAGGATCAGAGAGAGGATCTCTCCCCCCCCCCCCCCCCCCCCCCCACCTCATGATAAATGAGTTTGTATTGTCTGTCAGGCCGGCTTCCTGCCAGCCCAGGTCACTGGTTATTAAATTACCACTTGCCAATGTCCTAAATACTGATTGATGGATGAGCATGGCAAATGAAGGACTCCTATGACTTTTTGTTTCCCCCTCACAGACTTCTCAGTGCGAGGGGGGAAATCGGCCAGATTGCTATTGACATGTATTGAATGCTGGCTGGTGGCCTCCATGCTGAATTGTTCCTGGTGGTTTTATTATCCTTTCATTTTTGTGCATGTGCCTTGACCCTAGGGTTAATTTAAGTGATCAGTAAGAAGCACATTTGTTTAGACAGACTAAACCACTACTATGGATGAAAATGTCATAAATGTTTTGTTGAATTACATTCTCCAAGAGCTGTAAGTATATATTTAGAGCATTCTTTTATACGTACGATTTCGAGCAAAATAAGCTGACATTTGTCCCTTTAAACCAAAATAGAGGTACTTTTTAATGTATCAATCAAATGATGTCCCACAAGGAATGTAATTGATCCTTCTGGGATACAAGCAAAAAGAGTACAAGTACAGACCAAACATAACATATACAAGAGTAACATTCCAATATCTTAAAGCCATAAAAGAAAGCATTGAAAAACAGATTTACAAAACTCCCCTTTGACAATTTTTCGGTCATTGAAAAGGAAACATTTTCACAATTCAGGTCTTGTAATAACAATAATGTGTGCTGACTGCTGTGGGTTTTGATTATGACCAGAATAGACTTAGGGAGTTCTGGAAAAATCCTCATGATGGGCTGGTGTGTAGTCATATGGGCTGTGTGTGTGAGAGTGTGTGTCTCAGGGGTGTGCTCATGGTTAGAGGCATTGATGAGTCTGTGGCTGACATTTGAGTGTGATTGAGGGGGAGTGCAGATACTAAATCACTGCATTGTTCTGCTGCTGTTCTGGTGTCTTTACTGCACTTACTGACCAACATGATGCCTCTAATGGGGTAATAAGCAATTAAATTGGAGCACAGAAACTTGATGAAAACCCAAAGCCTGAGGTGCTAAAACCAAAAAGTTTAAGGAAAAAGAAGTAGAGAAGTATAAAATGATTAAGTGTGTCTGTATTCAGCATTCACAAAGAAGATTTGTGTTGGCTGCAAAGCCTTCACCAGCCTTATGAAGAAGTACTGGCTGGCTATGTTTTTCCTTCTTTTTTGAAGTCATTGTTAACTATGCCACATTTGTGTCTAATGATAAGGTAAATGAAAGGATATTTCAAAGAGAACTGGCCCTCCCTGAGTAGCTTTTCCTTCCAAAGACTGGACAAACTGGAGCAGTTTGGAAAAAGACCGCAGGCGTGCCGAATGATTGTCAGCCATGCAAATAATCACTTACTTACACTCAGTGAGTTTGCTTCGGATAAGGCAAATTACCATTTGAAAATGAGCTCCAAAACACTCTGGGCGAAAAGCTTGCATCATGATTCTTAGTTATATTATCGCGGATACATAACTACTCATACATACACACACACAAATGCAGACAAACATGCAGGAAACACACGCTCGGTGCTGCAGGGATATCATATGAATGCTCTGATCTGATGGTTTGTCTTATTGCTGTTCAAATTGGTTTTCAGCCGGTTGGAAGTTGCTTCTGCTTTATTTCTGCTGTTTATCAAAAAGTAATGCAAAGTGCAAGTTAGTGTCCGAGCCCTGATAAGAATTCTTGAAAAAACGAGAGAAGTGAGCATCTAGGAACAGCCTGTTGCCTTTAAATCTGCATTCACCAGCTTCTTAAAATCTACTTTTTTCAGATATATGATATATTTCAGGCAATGGCAATATAAAGAATACATCGGCTGGGTCACAGCATTACTATGAATGCTGTTAAAACCGGTATTTAAACACAGTTGCATTAATGAATATCCTTGTTATTATTGATGCACCCTTACTATTTTGTTGACGTTTGTTAAACATTTTGAATGAGAAATGATCATCTAGGCCACTTGATCTCCTTAACCTGACACAGGCAGGAAGGTAAAAGGAAAGGAATATGCTTTAATTGGTCTAATTATAAAAACCCTGCATGTGAATGAACCTGAAATGTGTCCTTTGTGCTGTGGGACAGGTGTTGGAGGCAGTGTGTCCTCTGCACTGACAGTGTATCAGGGTGAATAGCCAGGTTATAAAAAGCCCTTTAAGCCCATCTTATCCTTTTAGTTGCTGAGTCTATGGCTGAATTCGGAGCTACTGTCAACAATATGAAGTTCCCGGCTGGGATTGGGAGGTAAGCAAAGTTTAAGCTACAGTGCTAAACTAATGCCAGTTTGATTAAATGCTCTGGATACAAACAGCAGGGTTTTTTGATCCCTTCACATTATAGTTTTCAGGGCTTACGGAGCTTCCCTCATTGTGCTGCTCCCTTTCTGACCTTCCTCCACTGAGGACAATCCACTATATCAGAACATGACTATAGTATGTTATTTTTAATCGTCTAAAAATACATTCATTTTTCATCACTACTGTAACGGCTTTTCCGACGCCCAGCTTTATTTCCAACAGATGCATGGCGTGGAATGAACATTTGTTTACGTCCCCAGATACATTAAGTGTTTATTTGATTGCAAACACAATCCAAATTGTCACTTAGCGGTGCCAGCTCCAAGTCCAATAAGCCACGGGTCTTTAAAAGTCACAAAGTGCTGCCATGTTTAACAGGGTTAAATACGTAAACAAAGATGGATTGAATGTGTAATTTGGAGCATTCAAATTTGGTGGAAGAGAAGAAAAAAAACAATATTTCTCTGGGAGCATGCCTTGCTGCATATTAATTCTTATCGGGGTGATGAATAATCATGCTTCTTATGAGGAGGAGTCAGTAGAATACAGCGGCACTTTGAGCTGTCATAATTAACAGACTCACTCAACAATGGGCACATTCTCAAAGAGACTTCTTATTAACACAGACATAATGGGTAAAGTGCATATTAAAATGGGTATTTAGAGTGGAAGGGATCAAAATTACCAATGAAAACCCGGTTTTATGGTCGACGTGTTTCATTGTTTCAGCGTCAAGTGAATGCCAGCAGACAGGCCAACACTGGGCCATACTGTACGGCTGCCCTTAGGTGTCAAAAAGCTTTGGCGTGACACTGCCATTACCCACGGGGCCTGTGCACACCTCATTAGCGACAAAGTATCCTTCGGCCACCCATGGGCGAGATCACTCCCTTGGTAGCTTAACAAGATCACATTTGAATCTGTGTGCGAGATGGAAAATCGTTTTCTGATGAACATTCATCAGTGGGACACAATTATTTCCAGGCTGCTTGCATTTTCTGATCTAATTTAGTAAGGAATTCATAAAGGCCTTATTGATTTCCTGGTGAAAATATGCATACAAAGCTTTAAGTGTCAGTTTAAATTGCAAATGTTTCATTCACATCTAGATGTATCCAGGTTTAGTTTTGGTTTTATCTGGCCTGGTTTTGTAATACCGTTCTTTGCAGTCGTTTTAAATAATTTCTGGATTTTTTTTACTTTGATAATCCATCCGGTCTGATGTAAACAGTTTTTAACGGATTAAATATTGTCCAGAAAACCAAAAAACCTGTGGAAAACGATTTGCATCTTCTGGAAACCATGTCTTTGTTAAAAGTTGGATGAAGTGTAAGTCAAATAATGCCTGGACAGGTCTGCTGAAGTTAATAATTAATCCTTCGAAGGTGCCCTTGAGCAAAACATCAACAATGTCTCCTTTTCTCTTCCGTGGAGACCATAAAAACACAAGACTGGCTTCACCAAAAGACAATCCCAACTATTAACACACTCGTCTGCAAAAGTATGAAAGATCAAACAACTTCCATCTTCTGAATGTTCCCTTATATCATGAGACGGATGGTTAGGGTCCGTAATTCACCGAATTCAGAGTGAATAGCCTGTTCCACAGTGTGCCTGTCAAGGGTGATTACAAGCTTAGCAAGAAAAATGAGATACTGGTTGACCTATTTCTGAGCACTTTGTTTCATGCCGTCCCCCCACAATCTCCCCTTCCTCCAATCCGTTCCTTTCTTCCAACCAAGTTTGCCTGTTTCTTTCATTTTTGGGGTATTTCGGCCTCTCAGCCCACCGGTTCTCTCGGAGTAGAGGTCAGGTCAGAGGCCACCTGACTCCACGTTGCCGAGTGTGAGCAACCTGGCAACAAAGGCCTCCCCTGTTGGAGATCTGTCGCTGGGTGCCAAACTTTCACCTTCACCCCCTCCCCTCTAGCCACTGTGTGAAGAAAACCCCTGCAGGGATGCTTCAATGGGGGGGCTGCGAGCGCTCAGTCCTCTGAGGCAGCAAAGTTTGGATGCTGTCATGAGGAGAGTCACACTGGGACCTCATCAGCGAGAGAAAGGTGGGAAATAAAAGAGGTGACGCACCTCTGCTTTGGCTCGCGGACAAAGGCGCTCAGAGACGAAGCGCCGACATTTCTTGCACACATCATCGCTTGACGAACTGCGTCTTTTGGCTGTCACGATTTATTTTCTAAATGCCAATCGAGGATATTGTCGCAAAAAAACACATTTTCAATCGACTAATAGAAAATGCTTGATTGAAACAATACGCTATGAAATGAGATGAAAGAGTATTCGTTTCTTAGAGCTCCTGTGTGTTGTGTTTTGCAGATAAGAAACACAGGCTGGTTCCTTTTCTCACATCCTCAGCAAAGCAACATGGGAGACCAGGGCTTTGCTAAGTAGTAAGTAGAGTTTGTTATTTCACCGCCTTTGACTAAGGTCATATCAAATTAACAGACGACTGACTGAATAAAAATAGCATACCATTAATTCTTTTTTTTCCCTCTCTGCTCATAAATCTTAAAGGTTGACCTGATTTTTAATGTTAAACTATGTGGAGAAATGAACAGGGAGGAAAGGGGGGAAAACATTTCAAATAAGCAGCACGGACTAATTTCAACCAAGCTCAGGTTTCACGTGGGCTCTGCGGGGACTAAAAATACTTTTGGTCTTATGTGGGGAAACAATTTAAAACCTCACAAAAACAACGCTCAGTCGCATCATTAGAACGGGGGGATTTTCAATTATGCTGGCAGAGATTTTGAAACTTTATGGTCAAGCAATGCCGGGAATTATAATCAATTTTCAGGTGATGAAAAAACATAAACAGTAGGGGGGGGATGAGCCATTTAATTGCCACCACATTCGTTAACAAGCTTAGCTCTTGTCTCCACCACACTCAGCACTCAAATAGATCCTAATTATTTCTAGTTGAAGGTCTTTAGATTGTCAACTCTTGTGTTGGCCAATGATAAAACATGGCTCTTTCAAACTTAATCATTACAAGTACATTCACTGAGCATAAATGGCTCAGAGGTTAGAGCTGAATTAACTCTCCGGTCCATTTTTGGTTGGATGGCCTGGCAATCCGCAAAAGCAGATTACATCCTCAAATCAAACCCTAACTGATGATCGCGCTTCTAAACAGTCAATTATAGAATGTTTACTGTGGCGTTATTTGTTTCTGTTCACTTGATAACATGCTAGAGTGACTTAAGATTGACAAGGATTTATGGGGAAAGCAGCGAAAGCCAATCACGTAAACACCAATTACAAGTCCGCTGAGGAGAATTAAAGCGGCTGAATCGAGATTTTTTTTCTTGTTCTGAAAACAGACAAAAAGGCGACGAGATACCGGATGTTTAATGAGGAGAAGGGATGATGGGCAGAGCTCGCATCGTAATATGCAAATCAGCCATCTCTGAAATAGCGTCTGATGCGGCTGTGAGTATGAATGAAGACCACTGCTGCTACATTATTATGATAATTGAGGTTTTAGCACACTTGTGTTGGTAGTAGAAGAAGAAGAAGTAACACCCATAGTATCTCCAAAATGTTGCTATCTGTGGATCTCCACAGCGACAGAGATTACACATTTGAAACCTTTATTTTTGAAAAGGCTGATAAGCTGAAGAAGAATCACCAGAAATCAAAATGACAACAAATGTCTTGGTGACATTAACGCAGAGACATAACAACAGAGTTGATCAGAACAAGATGATCACATGTCAGGGACACCAAGACGTCAGAGCTACTAGATAAGCTCAGCTTGTCCACTAAAGTCAAGACCAAACTGAGAATCATAAACATTTCTTCAAGTAATCCTGGATTGTTTTTGGACCCACAAGAGAAACACAGCATAATATGGTGATGTCAATATCAGCTTAAACTTTTAAGATTGTGACATCTGAGTTATTGTAAGAGTAGAAACTATCCATTGTCCCACAGAACTACGGTTTTGGTAATATCCAGGCTAATCAGGTTTATTTTATGACCCCTTTAGATAATTGTTTGCTGCATGTACATGTTTTGACATGTACATGCAGCAAACAATGACAACTTTTAAGCCAAGTTCAATGCAAAGTGCTACTAACAGAGACCTAACAGGTCTAAAACAAGCTCCAAACTATCCAACAGTTGCATGTAATCAAGGTGTAATTTGCTCTGCAGCTGTGAAGCGTTTGGTCCATTCTGTCCCCACATTGCGGTGATTGTAGAACAATGGAACAAGTTGAGAGCAGAAACAAAAACCTCTGGTGAATGCTATTAATAAAAGACACATCTCGTCACTCCCAATATGGCAGGCCAACCTAGCAGCCTTTGAAGTCCTCTCCTCTCGCTTAACTTAACCCAGTCTCCTCTCATCTCTCGCTCAAACTCTGCCTTTAATGTGGCGAGCCTCGTACCGGCCCAACCATCACGTCACTGGACTCTTCAGTACCGGGATTATTTGCATTTCCTGGTCCGTTTGAGCTTCAATCACACAAAAGAAGCCCAGCACCACTGAACAAAAAAAAAGAAAAAAGATCACCCCTAAAGTAATGTGGTGCCGCAGAACTCAAACCAGATGAGTCTTCTCTATTTTTACCTTTTCCTTTGCCAAGGAAACATCAGGCACATCCTGTATGCTTCAGTGAAGACGGGCCGGCTAAAGCTCTCTAAAGAGGAGAGGGAACAAAGATGTTCCAGCCCCCCCGCACACATCTCTGCTTCTGATGTGTGCTTGATTCTGTTGTGTATGATCTTAAGAGATGAGGATATTCAAAGTGATATGATACAAACACACATGTGTACACTTCTTTTGGGGATAGGGCCGAGTACAGGACACACACACACACACACACACACACACACACACACACACACACACACACACACACACACACACACACACACACACACACACACACACACACACACACACACACACACACACACACACACACACACACACACACACACACACACACACACACACACACACACACACACACACACACACACACACACACACACACACACACACACTTTTTCTTGAAAACAGTGCAACTCAGGTTAAAGAAGAAACCTGAGCACTTGGCACAGATGCAGATCTTTCACTAAACACTTCTGTAAATCTGTTGCTGAGCGACTGATTTCAGATGCTGTTTAAGTCTTAAAGACAGAGGTAAGCTCCTGACAGAAGTAGAAAGTGAACTAACTCAAGTGCTGTACTTAGAGTTCCTTTTACTTGTCTTAAGATTAAACCTGTTTTAGGAACAGAAATGTAAACTGATACCTCAGATTCATCAACACTTTTGTCTACAACAGTTAAATTCCACTGGAATATTAACAATCTAATTATGTCAAATATATATATAATCACATCACACATATGAGGTCACAAGTACATTTGAATGATAATACTCCTGTCATTTTACTTAAGTGAGTTTTAAAATGAAGGACTTTACTACTTTTTCATAATAATAAGCAACAATTTAGTCATTTATTAGGCAAACGAAGCTTGGACCTGATCATAAAATGTGCTCCTTAGCGCCACCGCCAATGAGACGATTGAGCCAAATATTGGTTCAGCTAAGACTCCAATCTGCTAATGGCCACATAAAACAGCATTCAGTGTGTGTGTGTGTGTGTGTGTGTGTGTGTGCGTGCGTGCGTGCGTGCGTGTGTGCTCTCTTCCTGCACACTGAAAAAACCTAGAAAACCCTTTGGCTATTTGTCTGCTTGATTCAACAACATGGCACCTGTGACTATTCAATAGGGCACTTTCAAATTGCCTGTCATCCCTAAACGCTGCAAATTATGTTTAAAAAAAGGGGGGGAAATCGGGGGGGAACAGATATGAGCCTGTAATCAGGTGGTAATGGTGATGCCTGTGCACACATTCCTGCACACAGTGTACTGTATGTTCCAAATAATTATTGATTTTCATCTTATCATATTTACATTAAACTGACAGCACACAGACAAACCTCTCTCCACAGAAACAGTTCTTCTTTTCATATGTGTATTCAGAATATCAGTGGTCTCTTCTCCCTACACATTTCTGTAATTGCTTTTCTTTAATGGCCATTTCTGTCCACACATACAGAACGCTCACACACAGATCTATAAATGTGCAAACGAGAAGCAGAGATTAATGTGTTGTGTTTAAAGCTAACCTTTTTCTGTAAGTCAAGCGTTCTGCCGGGTTATTTCTAATTTAAAACTGGAGCTATACCAGCTCCTAACATCCTCATCCTTATTACAGACGTTTCAGGACACGCTGTAGCCAGGAGGCACGGTTCAAATATATATGATTCAGTGTCATTTGCAGAGGAAATCTGGGTTTTAGAGGAAGCTAATTCTGCCTTTTGCGACGGCAGCGATGACAAATGTGACTGTGGTCCAAGGTTTTTCCTTCAGCAGTACTGTAAGAGCCTGTAAAGTGTCACTAATTACTGTGTGGCTGTACTTTATTCAAATACCAGATTTAGATTCCTTATTATGCTTTAATCATAACTTGGCTTTTACAGAGTGACCTAACCTTAACCAAACTGCAGTATGAGAAAGATCATTTATTTTTCTTCATCATATACATTTAAGAGAGTATTACACAAATGCTTTTGTCCTGCCAATAGGGCATATCAAAACCACTCTGCAACATGATGTCCTATGTTTCTCAAAAAAAGAATGCCACTTGCTAAAAAGGTCTAAAAGTAAGTAATGAGAGTTTAAAATTACATAATTTGCAGCAGTGGGAGACATTTCAAAGACTTTCATTCAAGCAATACAAGAACGTAAGACAATAATCCATCTATCACAAGTTAAACTATGTATATTTTACAAAAATAAACAGTTTGTAAGTAGAGGAATATACAGTATATAGCCTATAGTGTAGTATTAAAGTAGCATCAAATGGAAATACTAAGTCAGGGGTGTCAAACTAAAATACACAGTGGGCCAAAATAAAAAAATGGGTACTAGTCGAGGGCCGGGCTGGTTCAATGTTTATTGCAAAACTTATTGAAATGAACTTATTGCACATATTAAACCTGGAACTAACAAAGTTAAAGTTAAATGATTGCCTATAAAAAGAACATTAAACATTAAATAATCAGTTGCATTCATTTCTTATGGCTCTATCGACTCTATCTTGGCATCTCATCTTGGGTGCAAGTTCATCAATGTTTGGGCTCAGGCTCTGAGCTGAGGAGATCCTCAGGATTGAGTGAAGGTGTGCGTGCAATATACCGGCGGGCCAGATCTAATAGTAATTACAAATTATCCTGCGGGCCGAAATTAAATCCACCAAGGGCCTGATTTGGCCCCCGGGCCTTGAGTTTGACACATGTGTACTAAGGTAACGTATACAAACACTCAAGTGCACCTAAGTATAGTACTTACAGTAAGTCCCTTTCCATGTACTTTAATGACTTTCAAATGTATTTAAATATGATTTTATAATGTGTTTCTCTTCCACATCTTAATGCTTTTAACTTTTTTGTAAATCCCTTGCCTCGCCCTCCATCTCTGTTGTGTAACCTTCCCTGTGACTGACACATACCTGACAGTCACTAGCAACAAAAGCAGAACACAACAAACAGAGTGAATAATGTGCAGCTCCTATTTGTCCAGGCTCTGGTATACAAACCCATGTGTGTTTGTTTGAAATGACAGGGTGTGGCAGTAATGAAACCCAGCTGCAGGACACTGGATGGATTCCCTCGAAAACACGGGCCAGAGAGAGGGCCGAGTCGCAGCATAACACAACAAGAAAATATAAAGATACAAACAAAACGAGTGATTTGCACACAAAAGAAACCTAACTTAAGTGCAGCTCATGTACTCGAGAGAGGATCTTGTAAACAAGTGGCCATGCTAAAACAATACAGCTGGATTTCTGACGATAATCATCGCTCACTGTTTACCACATGGAGAGGGGTTCTGCTTCTCCCCAATAACACAAACCAAGCTGGATCCACTAACTATCTCCGATGCTTTTCTAACCCAACATTTGGCCCCGTGCCCCTCACTACTGTCCAAACACATCAGGAACAATGTATGCAAAGAAAAAAAATGTTTTGCTTGAGTGCCTTTTTATCAGAAAAGCCAAGTTTAAACTATAATTTTGGCATAACTTACTCTAACTATGACAAAATTCCTCTATTTTTTAAATGTATTCTAAATGTCCCTAATATCTGAGGACACTTTTTCCCCAGCAACATTTCCCAACCATTCCAAAACTAATCATTTCTCTTTATGGAAAAAGAGCTTATCATATGCAAAGTGCTCGACATCAATGTCTTCATATTCTCGTTTGAGAAATTCATTGCGCGGTGAATTCCCTCGGGAACGCTGCTGCCAAGTTTCTTCCTTGCAAAAGTTTTTTTCCCCTTTTTTTTTTTTTTTATTCTCTCACTTTAATTCAACTTGGCACGTTATTTCTCAGAAATACCGTCGGGCTCGGGGGAGAAACATAGACGTGGTCTCACTTGTTAGTGCGGGTTTTAGTGCTGAATAAGGATCAGACAATGGCTGAGGGGAGAGGGGCTGCAGTCTAGCGAGGTATTGACACAGGAGATATTGCCTGAACAAAGTGGATCCGTGAGAAAAGGGAGCGAGCGAGCGTGAAGAAGAAAAAAAAGAGAAAGATTATCTTAATTATCATTCAGGAGCTGCTTAGTGCAGCACCTGTGCATGAATAATGTCATTTATAGGCACATTGAGATGTGCATAATTCCCAGTTAAATCATACACATTAGCCGCATAACAAGGGATGAACAAGTCGGCCTCTCGCAGTCTCAACCAGAGCGAGGGGCTTCATTGTCAGCCCCTCACCTCCTCAATCAGAGTGGATTTCTTTATTCAAAGACTCCACTCTCCTCTCATTTAACACTTGCTATCTGGTCCAGAGGAGCTGTGAGGTTACATATCCCGCTTCATATTACCACGCTGGGTTTCATTTGTGCACGGCGTGACTTCAGAATGGAGGTTTTAGTGCTCAGAGTGAGATTTAACAGCAAAGAGGATGTCTGATCACAGTTGTTTTGAAGAAAAAAGCAGAAAGGAGCTTCTAATACACACGTAATGGGTCATTCAGTGCTTATATAAAAATGGCATTTTGATGGAAGAAAAAGTGGATTTTAAAGATGCTTTTTAATTAAGTACTTGATAATAACTGCTTTATCTCGCATCCCCACGATTAAACACGTTCTTATCTGAAACTAAGTCACATTTCCAATGTCAACATCACTGCCAATGACAACACACAACCAGATTTCCAAAACTACAAAAAGGTTTAGTTTGTGAATTAAATACGCAAACGGGAGTAGTACCATAAGTAATAGACATAGTACTGGTAGTATTATTGGGTATTAAAGAAGCATTAGAGGTAGTAGAAGTTCTGTAGTTCTAATCCCATACACAGCATTTGCATCGGGTCAATACTATCCTTATCAAAGAGATGGGGTATCAGAAACATACATATTCATATTAAAAATGTTTAGGTTATGCTTTGTAGCTTCATCTTACCTAGTGTAGGTCTTCATGTTGCTGCAGAATCTGTGTAGATGAGGGTCTCCGCTCTCACTCAACTGGGGGGTTATTCTCTCCTCTGGATAAAATAACAATAATACCAAAATAAAGTCAGGATATGGACTTTATAGCAAAGCTCCCACATGCAAATCAATCCATGCCATTGCATTTATACATCACCAAGTTTTTGTTTTAATCAATAAAATGTGATATGTGGATATATGTCACATTGACAGTTCAATACATGATTATTTAACAAAATAAGACATCTAAAGAGTGTTGTGATCATGCAACACTCAATAATGGTTTACATTTTCCAAGTGTGGTTATAATAAGTTAAACAATAGCACATTATTATTAAAAAAAGCAATACAAACACAATGTTTGCACATTTCTGCACAGCCCTCCAATTTAAAATATAGTAGGCCTACACTACAGTTGGCCAAATATTGTCATATATTCATTGAAGAGTTCACTCATATCCATACGTTTTTGTATATTACAATTAGGTGTAAATACTTGTCTTTATTCTTTTTTAATGTAACCAGGGATGCAAACTCATCAGGTATGAAAAAGGTGACAAGGATCCGAGCCCCCCGACCCCACGGAATATCGGCTTTAAAATGAGGAATAACAGAGGATTTTAGCAGTCAGAACAACTAAAGCAGCAGTTAATAATAACAGAAACGCCAAAGAGTCACATCTAATAGAAATATATTTAAGCATTTATTTTAATTGTGTAGCAGTCAGTTTATAATTTTGGCAGGACTGTTGAGCATTTTGAAAATGTATTTTCATGCCTCTGTGCAAGGCTGTCTTTCTATCTTTATAGCCAGTGGTGTAAAGTAACCAAGTTCATAAACTCAACAAGTACTATACTTGGGTACAATTTTGAGATACTTGTACTTTATTTAAGTATTTCAATGTTTTGCTACTTTGTTCTTCTTCTCCTCTACAGTTCAGAGGTAAATGGTGTACTTTTCCTCCACTACATGTATTTAATACCTTTAGTTACTTTACAGATGTGGATGAATGATGTGAAATATAATGAAGTGTTAAATCAGACTTTAGTTCCACCTGGAGTAAATTCACAAGCTACCCTGCAGTATACAAAGTCATTCAAACTAGCTGCACCTTTACCAGCTTTGAGAACACTTTCATGATCAATCATTATAAAACATATCATATCTATTATTCTGAAATGGACCAATCTGCACAATGACTACTTTTACTGTCGCTACTTTAACTATATTTTGATGATGATACTTTTCTACTTTTACTTGAGTAACATTTTGAATGCAGGACTTTTACTGTAACAGAGTATTCCTACACTCTGGTACTTCTACTTTTACTCAAGAACAAGATCTGAGTACTTCTACTTGTACTCAAGTACAAGACCTGAGTACTTCAACTTTTACTCAAGAACAAGATCTGAGTACTTCTACTTGTACTCAAGTACAAGACCTGAGTGCTTCTACTTTTACTCAAGTACAAGATACTTATACCACCTCCGTTTATAGGCTATGAAAGAAACTATTTGAAAACGAAGGCTAAAGCTAACGTTAGCAGATAGTGACAATGTATGCTAGTTAGCTAGCTCAACGATTCATTAAATAATATTGCGACAGAAACACTTTTCAGTGCACATCACGCTCCGCCGCTCCGACAGGGAGCTCTGCTCTGAACACCCCGTTCTAACCAGCGGTCCAGTCTGTGCCACAGTTCTACCGCACAGTTAATATTAACGAACGCACCGTAGGTAATGTAGCTGCTGAGGCTAGACCCTCATCCCGGAGCAGCAGAGCCTTATTATACATCCATGAGCAGAGCTGACAGGCAGGAAGACTTGTGCTCCCGCTTCATTATAATATATAAAAAAAGAACACCATGCGTGTCATGATGGCACATAGCTCGCGGCCGCAGATTACTCCGGGTCCCAGACCCCCCCCCCATACCCCAAAAATATTTTTATTGCAGATCTACATGAATCACACAAACGACCTATTTTGGAATCAAAACGGCAAATTTCGCCGAAAGGTGACAAGTTTGCATCCCTGTGTAACATTTTGTTTGATATTTTCTTTTTATAATCGTTCAATTTTTGACCTCATCTTACAACTTATTTCCTTATGTTGTTTATGTTTGCACCACGATACACCAAAGCAAATTCCTTGTATGTGTGTAGCTGGCAATAAACTCGATTCTAATTCTGAAATAAAAATAACAACACCTGTGCACAATGAGAGTTCAAGCTCACACACCTGGATGACGTCAGTACAGTAACTGGGCCACTTCCGGTACACCTTTAAAGAGAGAGATGCTATTAAAACCAGCTGCGTGCTACAGCAAGGCTAGCTTATTAGCTTTTAATTAGTGTACCTCAATTAGGTGCTGCGCAATACAAACACTTTTCCAACATTGATTTAACAATACAAAAACATTAGAAAAGGCCTGGGGAGTTTACAGAGAGTGTTTTATTTCGCTGTTAGGCGTTTATTCGGCCGGATTTAACGCTTATTCGACAGAAGCATTAGCTAACACTCACCTAGCCGACTGAGAGCCGTGACGTCATAGGGTGAAAGGTCACAAAAACGTAAATACAAAAAAAAACATTTAAAAATAATAATAGGATCTTTAAAACATCCTAATAATATGTTCTACAAATATATAAGTTATACCAATATATATGATATGATTATTATTCTTTTTTGTATTCATATTAAATAAGCTCCCCAAGCCTTCCATTTGTTGGTGCAGCACTAGCATCAATGTAACATGGCATGTACAGTAGAAATATAGTGGTGGTAACAGTGGTTCCTGCATCTAAATGACTCTTTACAGATAAAGAAGTCATATTTTTTTTTAAATATGTGCTTTTTCAAATAAAACCATGGACCATCCCTGGTAATTTGAATGGTTTCGAGCAGAGTAATAATATTTTGTATATAATAATAATATTACTTTTGTCGGTAACGGAGTAGTGTAACGCGTTACTTTTATAATTCAGTAATCACACTACAGTTACTAACATTGCCCCGACACGCGTTACTTCGTTACTTTTATAAAATCAGTCATAATCACACTGGGTGTTTCTCAATCGCGAGTACGCTTGCTTGGTAGCACATGTCTGCCGAGCATCTTGCTTCAGAAGCGAGTCAAGAATACTTCCTGGCATTCGCAGTGGCGACTGGTCATTAGGGGCAGGTGGGGCACAGCCCCACCTAGTGTCAGCAGAAAGTATTACAAATAATGATTACAAAAATGCAAAAAAATAAATAAAAAAATATATAAAATATATTTTAAGATCATGTTTAATCATCTGATTCGTCTGTACATTGCTGTTTTAGTCTGTGTTCTTCTAATTAGTGTGTCTACAGTCACAGTGTGTGCCTATTGAGCTGTTTAGAGCCATGTGGGACAAAACCTGATTATGCCCCTTCCTCTCGCTGTGAAGTCAACGGTGACTGTAAAAACTTCACTGCGCATGCTCAGAGTATTTTGTAATGAAATGTGTGTGGCAAAAAAATAATGACCAGAGGGGCATGGAGCTACCATCCCCACCATACGTCATCTCAAATCATTCAGAGCTGATTGGCTGTAAGTACGTGTGCCGCGAAAAGTGTGCTGTGTGAAGAGGAGACGAGAGAGCTGCAGTGGCGCGTCCTAAAACCAGGAAGTAAGCACAAAAAAGCAATGAGATTTCTCCAGAGGATTTTAGAAAATAGCTCGAAATAAGATCTGTGGGAAACGTACCTGTTAGATAAATGCACGTTTTGATTAGCCGGATAACATCCACATGTCTACCCTACTTTTATAATTTTTTTATCATAAATCTATGGATTAGATTTATGATAGACTTTTGAAACTACAAGAACATAAGGAGGACTTTTACAAAAAAGTAATAGAAATGTTTGTCCAGAAGGATAGGCAAATGGACTTCATCTTCAAGTCAAGGTAAGACCGCCATTTTATTGAAAATGGGATCTTACTAAGAGAGAACAATTCAATATTTAAATGATAAAATGACATTTTTTGGGTATCCTTTTGTTGAACTGTCTGTTTAAAATTAATCGAAGCATCAGACAAAAAAAGCTTTTGAAAATAATATTATATTTTGGTTTAGGTCAAAATATAATATTTGTAAACCTGAAGAGTCAGTGCCAGTGCCTCACCAGCCATGAACCTCACTGCACGTCACTGCAGAAGCTTATATATAGACATCTAAGTTTTTTGTGCCCCACCACTTTTGTACATATAAAAACGCCACTGGGCATTCAGAAAACGAAGTGTGGAACACGCTAGCAAGTGTGTGCGTCATATGAGAGGCCCCGCCTTACATCTTCCGCCACAGATTTGGGGAAATTGGTCCGTGCGCAAAGCATTGTGGGGATTTTAAGACCGCGAAGTCTACTTATGTGCACACTCGATATTTCTCCAAACGGAGTACGCCGGGCTCGGTAGATTTCCAAGTATACTGGAGATTGGAACAGTACTTCGGCGGCACTCGATGACGTAGTATGCTTGAAATAGTGGCTCTGAAGCAGCTTTACTCGCGATTGAGAAACACCCGCCGACAGACAAGAGGGGTTTCCGCCGCAGGTTTATATGTACGTAATCTGCGCGATTTGCGCGTCCACATCTCCCCGTGCAGTCCTGCATAAACATGGCTGAGTCAGCGATAACTTTCGAGGGGTGGAGGTATGCCCATTATTTTGAGTTCGTCCGAAGAATAGACAGGAATGTGACGGTGAGGTGCAAACTGTGTCCCGGCCAGAAGCTGTTATCCACTGCTGTAAACACCACATCAAACCTCAACAAACACCTGCAAAGAACACATGCTAGTGAAGCTAATAGCTAAGGACCCCCGAACCCAGAGTGAGGATGTTGTGAGTCGCCGCCGCCGAGTCCGAAGCAGCACAAATGAGAATTTGGAGGACCGGTAACCAAAGCAGAGATGGACAGGCTTGTAGCATCCTTCATAGTAGAGGTAATGTTGCCCATTTGCACAGTGGAATCACCATCGCATCGTTCAGAGATATACTGCGCAAAATACAGATAGCAGGAGACAGAGGACAGCCATAGTCGGAGCTATCTGGATCAGTCTTATGCGACAATGGAAACTGAACTAAAGAGAACATTTGAAACTTTAGCAGTCTGCGTGATCTGCCTGTAGGGAGGGGCGGGCCGGCCCTGCGAGTAAAGTAACGAGTAAAGTAACGAGTAAAGTAACGAGTTACTTTATGTAGAAAGTAACGAAGTAGTGTAATATATTACTTTTTTTTAAAGTAATATGTAATATGTAATATATTACTTTTTTTTAGTAACAACCCCATCTCTGGTTTCGAGTCACCAAAGCTGGAGCAAAGTATTCACATAGAAACATGTGAAATGTGTTCTACATGACGTGTATTCTCAAAGGTCCTGTTGTTCTAGCATCTCTTGTGTACACCAGAGAAAAGCTTCTGATAATTCACCCTAACTACTTTTAGTGTGTCCCTAAAGACTACATTTACACCCAGCGTATGTCAAACAGTCCTCAAAAATAAGTGCTCAGGCCTGAATTTGAGTACGAGCAGGGTGGAGTATGCCAAAACAATCCACTCTCCAGAGCCGGAATGTATTTGTCATCCAAATCAGATTTTGTGTTGCCACGGGAGACGTGGGTCCGCCGCACAGAGAGGATGCATACAGTACGAAAATGAGAGTAGTAACAAGACTGTCATCACGGAGAAATTTCAAATATTCCGCCCGCTGCCGACTCTTCGGTGCAGCGCGCAGGCCCACGCAGTCAGAAGTTCAGAACAACAACAGAGGGCATTGTGGGTTTCCTCTAATCACAAGAGCTGAGCACTTGTGAATTCTAACTATGCCAACAGAGATATGGAGTAGGATTTAACTCAGAGTGTGTGGACCTCCTCTGTGCTGGGGTCAAACTGCCGTTTTAAAACTCTGAACGCTCGCTTTTAGCCGGGGTGGAGGCCGGGTGGGCGGGCTTCGTCATTTTGGGTAAATGTCAATCGGTCAGGAAAGGATTTGATTGGAGCTAAGGCTGAACTCAGGGGGAACAAGCACATATCTTCTCACATATTATTCCATGAACAAGAGCAGCTTCAGACATTATTTAGCATGAAAAAGTTTCTTCTAAAGCCAAAACCCACAGAGTTGCACAAAGGTGCTTTATGAGTCATTTTAAAATACAACTGTTAGAATATGAGCACAGCAGCACACATAAGCTGGAATGATTCAAACAGTGTCAAGCGGCAAGGCAACAAGCAACCGACCACTCTGCAAAAATATAATTATACATTCTTGAGCATTTTATTTTTGTTTTAAATGCATGTTTCAAGGTTTAGCACAATTTGGTACATCCTGTTAGTACAAAATGATACGTTATGGCGACTTCTAAAAGAAACACCGCTTTCCACCACATTTGAAAGTACATAGGGCTTTACAGTAAAGAAACAAACAAAATAAATCAGTAATATATGGTTAAATACATTTTTTTTTATTAAGGTAGAACAAATTTTAAAAATATGGCAATTAAAACAAATTTAGCCTTTACAAAACCTTAATTCATTGCCCAGATAAAACGGGTGGTATATTTGTATTTTTATTGGATAAACAAACAATTTATCAGCTTAGACTTTAGAAAAGGGACAGTTCGCTTTATATGTTAACGTCATGCAGACACAACGCCTAATTGAGAAGACAAAAAGCCATTGTTATCTATAAAAATAAAGTGCATAAATGCTATTATGCAGCTAATGTTGACCTTTGACCCTTTTAATTCTGGGCAACAACTGAAAAATATGATTTCTCAAAATATAAAATGGACAGACTGACAGTGCATGTGATGACAACACATGTTTAAATCTCATCTCTCCAAAAGAAAAGTGATGTTACCATCCTGTACCAGGAGCAACATAATGATTTATACCCAAATCATTATTCCCAATACCTCTGAGTATTCTGCTAATATTTGATAATTGCAGTGGAGTGACCTTAGGACAAATGCCATGATGAGTTGAGAGGATGACGACTAATCTAAAAGATGTAATTCCCTCTGAATACTCGGAAGTCACCGCTCACAATCATGTGAGCTCCACTTTTATTCATCCACCGCTATTTGATATCTTTAAGATACCGCAACACAAATAAATTATTCATGTCAATTAGCTTTTCATCTTTCAAGATGCAAACTTGTGTGATCCCTTTAACAACTATTTATTTCAAGCTAGAACAGAGCTCTCCCTAGAAGCCCACTGCTATCGCCCGAGGACATGTCTTTTAAATAAAAGCATCAGAGCTTTTTGCATACCTACAATTTGCATATTAAAGGCACTGGGAGACTGAAGATAGAGGGACTGGGTGAAGCAATCAAATCATCGCTCAACTCTGACTGGAATCCTAAAGTCTTTTGGCCTTCAGAGACGCGGAGAGTATGTTCACAAATTAGCAAAAACCCTTTCAAGGTGTTATTGTTGGGGCTTGGTGTGTGTTTTCTTTGTTCTACTGTGTTTCTGACAACTCAATTCCTGCAGCTGCTCTTTCTTACAAGTGGAAAACGTATATTGAGAGGTTTGCAATAGTGAGAGTTATGAGTTCTAACAGTGTACAAATGTGACTGAAGAAAGGTTTTCCTTGAAGATAAAACTGTAACTGATTTATTTTCTAATAAAATGTTGAAATCAGTCTGTGTAATGTCAGTGGAGTTCTTTTTTTACATGTATTAGGCAGAGGTGCTTTTAGCATTTCCAGAGGTTGTGGATTTTCTGAAGGAATTTAACATGATTTGACTTCGAACCGACAACAAATACTAAGTGGAGTTGCAAGTGTGTGTGTGTGTGTGTGTGTGTGTGTGTGTGTGTGTGTGTGTGTGTGTGTGTGTGTGTGTGTGTGTGTGTGTGTGTGTGTGTGTGTGTGTGTTCTCAGCCTGCATCAAGCTGATCACCTCTGATATGCTGCTGCCCCGTGGCTACACATGCCCTGTTTATATGGAGAGATGAAGACACACCAGCTCGTATCATGGTCAAAGACTCCGCCATGAATCCAACACGCAATTTGGCCGGAGTTGGGATGAATTTCTCCTGAACCGACACAGATGTAAGGTGTATAATACGTGAAGTTATGTTTTACAAATGTACTGTTAAGGTGGGTGAAGTTATACGAGATGTGAGGGAGATCTACACGCTGCTGCAAAATAAGTGTTCGAATAACTAAGGGATGGGATAAGGATGGAGAATACAGAAGATGAGAGAATATAGAAAACTTAAGATGAAGGTTGATACATGTGGTTTAGAGCTATATTTAAAAGTGTTATGAAAAAAGAAACGTTAAGGAAGTAAGAAACCACATTTTTGTATCTTATAACATGCACTTATTCCTGCATTTTACTTGGCAATATTTTACTTCCTTGTTAATTTTACGTGTTAATAATATTGCTGTTGCACTGTTGGCAGGGCCTGGGACTTTTAACCGTATCTAACTATTGTAAATATGAATATAAAACATTCAAATCCTTGACATTTAAAAAGGGAAATACTGTAGAGAAGCTCTTAATCAACATCTGCCGGTGTTTCATATGGAAACAATTTAAATAAAAAGAGAGGACATGAAATGCAGGGTATCAGATTTGAGGGAGATCTACGCTAATGTTGCAAAAATTAAAAAACAAGTATTCAAACAAATCTACTGATTTAGTAAAAAGGAGATGGGATAAGTGACGTTTGAAGATGTGGCTTAGCTCTAAGAAAACAGTACATTGACCTTGAGATTTTTTGTAACACAAACCTCAAATTGTTATGAGGGTCCATTTAAAAATAATCAAGACAAACATAAACAAGGAAGAAAGAAATAATCTTGTATCCTCTTCTCTGTAATCTTTTAACATTACTTGCACAATTACATCACTTGAACTGTCTTACTTCTTATCCCTTCATGTATTGAGTATATTGTTTGTTGGAGGTGCCTGAGACTAAAGATTTCCATCTTCGAAAAACTTCATTGTAACTATTGTGCAAATGACAATAACACCTTTGAATCTTAAAAGGGTCAAATAAGCAAACAGGAGTTCTCAACCATCATCTGCTGCTGTTTTATATGGATACAAAGAAATGAAAGAGACTAGTACGATGAATGTAAACTTCTCTGAAGCTGAGAGTGGACATGGAGTGCGGGGAGTAAACTTCTCATCCAGCATCGCTCTGACTCCCTCCGATTTGTTTGCCCTGCGGCTACCAGTGTCCCGTATCGGCCTAGACACAGAGGACACAGAGAGCTGCCCCGAGTCCATCCACCCCCCCCACTAACGGGTCACATCACACGCCGGTGTCACTGCATGTCCGCTCACTTCGGACCTGACCCACTTCACCCAGTCCAACCACTACTGCACCATCACCATCATCATCATCACCATCACCATCCACTCTGACACCCTGATGAGAGCCACGCAGCTATTTAAAGCCTTCAGACCCGATCAGAGGCAGCGGCCCCTCTCCACCACATCGTCACCGACAGCAGATTGATGCTCGGCGAGATCACGCAAATGAGGGCGGCGGGGTGTTTATGAGAAACAGATCATTGTCAGGGAGAAAAACTTCTAGGAGAAACTTCTCGCTGGTGAATGTCCATGGGATCTGGGCATCGATTAATGTTGTTTTTGTCATAGGTGGGAGAAGTAGGCCCTACTCAGATCTTTTACTTAAGTATAAAGTAGAGCGTAAGAATACTCTGTTACAAGTAAAAGTCCTGCAATTAAAATGTTACGTACACTGAAAAAACTGATACACTTTAATTAAATGTATTATTTCAACATAACTCTATTAGGTTAGTTGAAAGAAATAATATTAAGTTGAACCTATTGTTTGAACTTAATATGATTGCTTTCAACTAACCTAATACAGTTATGTAAAATCTGTTGACATAATATATTTAATTAAAAGTCAACGGTTAAGTTTTTTGAGTGTACAAATGTATCAGCATCCAAATGTACTTAAAGTACCAAAAGTAAAAGTAGTCATTCTGCAGATTGGCCCATTTCAGAATAATATATATGATATGTTTTGAATATAATTATTGATCATTAAAGTGTTATCAAAGCTGGTAAAGGTGCAGAGTATAGTGGGGTAGAAGTACAAAGTACCAAGACATGGAAATACTCAAGTAAAGTACAAGTCCCTCGAAATTGTACTTAAGTACTTGAGTGAATCTACACCACTGAAGAGAAAGTGGGCACATTTGCTTGAAAAAAAAACAAGGTATCGACACACTTAATAATCAGTTTGATTTCAAAGTAACACTATCCTGTTCTAGGGGGGGGTGTTCTTAGAATTAAAGTCAAGAATACAAAAGAAATTGGGAAGGAAAGCGTGGCGTGAAAGAAGCAAACTAGTCCAGATAAAGTGGAGTCTTCCTCCATCTCATTGTCGCGTCTCGTGTGACATGTTGGCCCGGCGCGCTGGCTGCGTGTTGCGTTCGAGGTCCGAGTGGCGCGCAGACTTCCTCAGCACACATGGCCGCCGTGTTCTCCGCCCTCCACATATCCTCTCTTTCCTGGAAGGTGGCACCTAGCTGAGCCCGGGGGGACAAATGTGAAGCGTTACAGTAAAAAAGCGGCTTTGTTACAAACACCACGCTCTCACTGCTAGCACGCCGGCTGGGCCCTGCTGATAGCTAGAGACACTGCCAAGGTGGGCCTTACACACACTCTCAGAATAACACACACTCATACAAAGTGCCACAAACTCCTCCAAGCTGCCGTGAGCACAGTGAATGGAGATGTGCAGGAAGAAGCCAAGTCGACCCTGACAAGTACACAGATTTTAAAATGTGATGTGATGTCATGGTCAAATGTAATATTCAATAACATTTTAAAATGATTGTGGACATCAAAAAAAAAGAAGCATGCTTTCAAGCTGCTCTGCACATCGTTGAATTACATTTTTCCAGGTTTTCAAGGTTTAAGAAATACATTTTAATTAGAAGCTCAGGTCTAATAACCGTTAGTAGCAGGGTTAGAATACTGCCAAAAGCAACTCAATACACTATCTAAGCTTATGATTAACAATATTAAGTTAGATAAAGTGGTACAAATATTAGGTTAAAGTGATGCAGTGTGCAAAAAACCTATGTTGTGTTTGAATTTGATTGTTTAAAACGTGTTTAAATGTAAGAGTAGCTGCAAATGTTAAATATATTTGCTATTTGTAATCCCAAATTGATCATCTGTCTCATTAGGGTAGCTAAAAAGTGTGTGTTGAATGTCAGATACACTGGTGCAGAAAAAAATTCATATTGAAGGCTGAAAAAATTCAAATGTATTCAGGAGAAGGTAAACTGGATTCATTCGCACGGTTCAGGAGCTTCTCTGTGATCTCCACTTCCTGTAGTTGTTCAAGTTGTTGTTTACCAATTACCTTCAAGGCTACCTAACAGCGAGGACTTCTCTCTGCATTCTTTACATTCATATTTTATGTACTTGTTACTTGGCAGATATAGTGTTTCTCCCTCCCCGAGCCAAATTTCACTTTTAGTTGAAAAGGGACGGAGAGGGAAAAATGTTTTCGAGCTCGGCGTTTGAAAGGCTTCAGAGGTGATTTGGATCTCGGCGTCAGAGATCGGCGGTAATCAGAAGCGGGTTTTGTAAGTTTAAAATGAAAATAGACAAAAAGCAGAAAAACACCCACACAAGTTCACATGGCTCTCCCCTTCCCCCTGCCTTCCTGTGCAAATTTGGACATGATTACAAGTGAGAAAAGCCGAGGGGGGTCTGGCTTCATGGCAGAGATGGAAGACACCGCGAGTGTGTGTTTTGGTGCATGCATAGTTTTGCATGCGAATGTGTGAGGTGGAGAAAAAGTCCCCCCACCCCACACACACATGCACTTCAGCCACGCAGAACATACAGTCCCAGCAACATGACATTCCAAGTAGATTTAATATGCACAGTCGCACAAATGGCATGAGTCAGAAAGCTTCCAAACCTCTTTCTGTGAGGTGAAAACCCTCCTGTAAGTACTTTAACAATGGCATTTTGCTGGTTTAACATACCAGTAATGATTGAATAATACTTTCTCGTGAGTCTTTGATCTTGAAAAAGCAAGGCAAACCTACATTTTGTACAGATTAAGGGTTGTTCAAAGCGGCAGAATGACGGCAGTTTCTTCTTTTTTTTTATCCCCCTTTTTCCCTTCCAACTCTTAAGTCGCCTGAGAGGAGATTCATTACACTTCAAAAGTACTGGCCCTCGCTGTAAAAGCCAATCATTAAATAAAAACTCAGGGAAGAAATACACCTAATTACGGAGCAGATAAATGCACATAATTCTCCTGTTTTTCCCCCCTCCTGTAGAGCTCAGAAATGCTTAAAAAAATGCACGTCGTCAACACTTATGGGGATTAAAACGTACAACAGCTCAAGCACTTTTCACTTTAGGTGTCGAGGTTTCACCAGCTTGAAGAGGAGAGACAGAAAAACTAATTCCACGGAGGACAGGAGTTGTAGTTGGAGCGCGTGGAGGCGTTCGGAGAGTCTTCGCAACACAGACGGTGAGACAAGCTGCAATGTGGCCGACTCATCTCATGCATTTATGAATTTACTACAAGCATGTCATTATGGGTGAGTGCTGTCACAGGAAACGGCAAGAGAGTCCAACTGTTAGAGAGTAGGAGGCTCAACAGTCTTCATATTTGTGAAAAAAGCCTTTTACCATAAGCTAACATGGATAATGCTAACATATCAGCTAAAAAGAGTTAGCGGAGACCAAAACAGAGCTTAAAGGAAAGTGAATATTGGATTAGGTAGCCAAAAACACGACTTAAATGTTGACATATTTGCATAATATGTACAAGTATAGCATTGCAGCCATTCCTGATTTCTTTAAAAAAACTGAATATCACATTTCATCCATGGTCCATTACCCCCCTGCAGTCCTAAAAGTTCCCTGAACCCATCACTCCTATCCCAGGCGTTCATTTTCTTAAGATATTAGGCAATTTAATTACAGTTAAGAGCATTAAGGAGCAATTTTAAGTATAATTTGCAGTTCATGAACTGTTTTTGAAAATTACTCTTAATATAATTAACTTCTGTCATTAGGACTAATCCCTGCAGGCTACAGAGGCAATGTTGCCTTTAAGAAAATTACATACATGTAACGCTACATTCACTCCTTTTTAAAACAGGAAGGTTGGACTGCAAAGGTTCGCCTCCTCAATGAAGTAATTATCTATTTCCAGCCAGAGTACAAAACAGTGCTAAGTCCATTAACGACTGGGAGTCTCTCTTGCATGAATAATCATAAACCAACCCAAAAAAAATAAGTAATTGGCCTGTTCCGATGACAAAAACACACAGAGACAAAGGACTCATTTGAAGTTCATTTTCTTGCGATTTTGAGGGGGAAATGGCAGAAAAAGGAGGGCAAAGGGCAAGACATCATGGATTTTTTATGACCACATTAACCCTGCGTTGAATTGCACTGTCTGTTCATTCTCTGGTGAAGTATACCGCTTAATTAGAGCAGATATTTCCTTGTCGAAGATAGTGGGGGCCAACGTCTAATTAAATCAAGAAGGACAGTGGCATATTAGTGATGGGAACGCCCAGGCAGCCATCCACCATCGGCCATGATGCCTTCATAAAAAATGCATGGCGCTCCCCGAGAAGAAAGCTCTAATTTACAAAAGAAAAAACGGGGAAGATGTTGAGAATTCATCGAGGGTCTCTGCGGGGTGAGCCTCGCACCTTGACGGGTAAGTGATGGTTAGCTTAACGTCTCCTCTGATGAGGTTAAGGACGTGTCACTTTGTCTTTGGCCCCGCTTTAATCAGGCTCCAGCCTTCCCTCTGGCACGAGCCGAGGCTTCTCCGCCGCGTAACTGACCGGTGATTTAGAATGATATGATTACACCTACACCGGCATGCTGCGAGCCGCTGTGATTTAGCCTCCCCCCCCTCTAGAAAATGTGTAATGAGCGATGTTCCCTGCGCCCAGCTGGGGCCCCGCAGACTCATCCATGAGCCGGCATCCTAATCAGCCGTCAGCCGCCCAAAAAAAAGCCGCTGTTGCCGGCGCATTAGAATCTGTGTTTGTGCATATCAAAAGATTTCCATTGGCAAAACACATAATCACTTACCCCTCAGAGGGAGAGAGAGGGGGAGTCTGGATGAGCGACGGACAGACTGACAGAGATCATTTCCTTTGAGTGTCGGAGGAAATCACTGTCCTTACGTGGAAGGCCTACAACTAGGATGGTTTGTTTACGACTGCTTCAGGAGGAAAAGGCAGTCTCAACACTCTTAAAGCACAAACATGTTCTAAACATTTTTTTGTCTCAACTGAGCTGAGAGAACACTAGCAAATGATCAGTTAGCATGTCAAGAACTTGAATTTCAACACCACTCAACAATCAAAGCTACAGAAGCAGCACCTGATTCTAGCCCACTGCAAGAAGAGGACCTTCAGTCTTCATTCGTTCACCTCCAAAATGGCCGCATAACTACATGACTGACACTCCAAAACAAGCATGAAACTAAGTGAAATCACACCTTAATGTGCATGCTAACAGGAAGTTGTGGCTAACACTTACAGGACTTAAAATAAATAGAAGTAAATAAAATGCAGCCTTTCCTGAGTTAAAGAGTTTTTTGTTTTCTTAAGGTGGCATTTCAAACCAAGTTGTGTGCATACAGACATTGAGTTTGCCATCTACCTGTTGCATTTTCATTGGTGTGCGTGTGCGTGTGCGTGACCATTTACCTAGTGTGTGTCAGCATCACTTTGTGTTGGTTTGGACTCCAGTTCCTCTGCAGACAGATGATCCTCTAAACTCCTCAGCACTGAAAGAACCAGAGCAAAGAAGAAATGCATTATTAAAACAAAAACATGTTCAGGCCTTAGCTTCCTGCCACGGTGGATGACCTTTTACCTTTAGAGTACACAAAAAAAGAAGTCAAATATGTAGTTTATGTTACACAATTGCACAGAACAGAGTGTCTGGAAGTGTTTCCTGTTGTACTTACATCTTCTCCTCAGTGATAATGTGTTTCTAATCCTCACAGCAGTTGAGTTTTCCTCCTGGATTCAAACAGCAAACTCAGCAGCTCATGTGTGTGTCATGTTGACAGACTGGACAGGAAGCAATCGAAAAAAACTTTATTTAAACCACCAATTACTACAAAGTGTCATCCAGCAGGGGGCTCATCAACAGGAAGTGTGTTAATGGCTCATTGGCTTATGACCAAGCTTTAAAATCAAAATAAATATGTTCTCGATCAACATTTAAACTGTTGAATAATGAAACTCAGTCAGATCAATGTGCACAGTCATATCTTATATTAAACGCATTCTCACCACTTTATTTCAGGCCCATTTTTTTAACTTTTTGGAAGATATTGTTAGCCGTTCTTCTCCAAATCTCTGCAGGAGTGTTGCTTCACCGTTGCCATACCATGACTCCGCTGTGCCAAACCTGGTGTTTCGGTGGGAGCAAGAGCATAAAACCATAAATGCAAATTAATAAAATTCCACGCGGGGGTCTTTGCAGAGCTGTCCAACATCACCACGGTGCATCGAACCCCCCCCCCCCAACGGTGGGATCATTGTTGTCTTTGTGGCGCTCTGCAGCTGCTGTATTCACTCTGCCCCCTCACACTCACACAGTTCACATGCCAGTGTGCAGAAAACATACATTAATAAGTGGACATATGTATGTTGAGAAGTTGTCCTGTGGGAGTTTCACGTGAGAAACCTTTACCTAGAGGGACAGATTCTCTCAAAACACAACTTTAGTTCCTCAATTTGACCAGAAAAACTATTATTTTAGGGACCTTTTATGACCTTTTTGACCTCCTTTGTATAACCGGCTTTACCTTAACCTTCAGTTCTTTGCTCACTGTTTTTGTGAAACATTTGGATCTGATTCAGCACATGACTGCTTCTCCTTACAACAGCAGATTTGAAAGTGTCCCTGAAATATGTATTCATAATAATGCTAGGCAAAGCAATAAATGGAGTTCCAAAAAGTGTGCAGTAACGTCCCCACATTAGGCGCCTTTCTTTTATCGCCATCTTCTTCTTCTCCTTCTCCCCTCCTCTGTAGCACCGCTGGCACTGGGCTGCACCACCTGCTCCGGGGCTCTTTTTTAGTTCTGGCCAGAATGAACAGCTGGCCGCTCTTCTGACGCTCTGATTGGCTAATCCCTGCTGGTCACTTGTGCTTCTCCTCCCTGCGTGTCATTGAACTTTCTCTCGCCGAGTGCCAAGTCCGAGCAGGGCTCTCTCTCCCGCCCTTCATGTGCCCTGCGCATGGTCCGGGTGGCATATGGGGATATGTAAATAATTTAATGAGGTCAAAAGTGTGAGAGTCTCCTCTACTTTTCCCTCGTCCAAATCCTCCTTCCGTGACATCATGGCTGATGAAAAAGTGTTTATACTGGCAAAATTAAGATCCAATATTGACCTTTACTGCCCGGTGTCATCCACACAGGCTCCTTTCTTTTCCTACACACCAGGCCGATATCGGCCGTCTTGCGTTGTTGGGCGAAAACGGGTTCCTTGTCGCCCAAAGTCAATTTGGTGTGTCCCGAACCCTCGGCCGTGACACGCCTTATTTGGCCTTTCACAGTCGACACCCGGCCGATTCAACATGTTGAATCGGCCGGGTGTCGGACACAAGCTATCGGGCCAAGAAACCACTCTGATCAGCTGTTCAGCTAGCAAATGAGAAGCGAAACGGAAGTGAGGGACGTAAACAAACGATTTAAGGCACAAGACAGCAGCTAAACACCAACAGGTGATACTTAAAGACATCAAACATAGCCCTTAAATGTCCTCTCTTACCTCCCACACATAGCAGGGACATCTCTGATATCGGCGGGAGCGTCCCCGGCTGTCCTCTGCTGAGAGCTCCGTGATTTGTTTGGTCAAGTCCGGTTTTTCATCTCATCGTAAATTTAGCAAGAAGTGGCCATTATTACATTGCTGACTCAATAAACTACACACCCGCCAGAACAATGCGATCATCAGATACAGGTCTATTAACTGTGATTTTATAGTATGTCTGCACTTTATGTGCTCATTTCATCATTCATGTATTTTTATATTCTAAAACATGTTTTCGATGGACGAGAGTGAAAATGGAACGCACATGCTATTTGTTTGTTTATATCAGTCTGTTCTTCTTCTCTGTTTTCCGGTTGTTGCCTATTTTGAATGACGAATACACACTACCGCCGCCTGCTGGTAAGGAGAGTTATTGCCACTCACGCATGCGCAGTTCGTACGTGCTCAGCTGAAGTCTTTGCGGTGATTTCCAGTGCGACACACTAGAGATGGCAAATCCGGATCATTTTACGGACTCAGGGTCTTCTGAGTCAGTCATTGAAGAGATCCGGATCATACGAGTCATTTGAGTCATATGAGTCAGCATGACCAAGACCGTAGAAACCCTATTGGTGAAACCGAAAAGTTGTTGCATTTCACGAGCATATTATTATTCCATATATTTTGAATATACATATATATATTTGTATATATATATATATATATATATATAATATCTGCATGTATATTTTCTATTTCGACATGTATATTTTATATTTTATATTTTATTTTTATTTCTATTCTTGCATATTTTGTAGTTTTGTTTTATTGTAAAATGCCTTATGCTGCTGTAACAACAACAATTTCCCAATTTGGGATCAATAAAGTACTATCTATCTATCTATTAAACTGACGTTATATTAACCTCCGCTACACAGTGTATTTTGCTTTAATAAAAAATGTTGATCACAAAAAAAAGGGTTATTTTGCGATTTGGCAAATCTGAGTCTGCGAGTCCGCACTGCTGTGTGTTGCACACACAGTGAGTCAGGATTTGCGAATCCGAGTCTGCTGTGGACTCGTGCATGACGGACGAGTCTGCTGGATCTCTGGATCTGCTGCTATACGGTTACGGCTCCGAGTCCGCACGAGTCTGATCCGCTGTGTGTTGCAGCGAGTCAGGATTTGCGAATCTGCGAATCTGCGAATCTGCGAGTCTGCTGTTGGAGCCGTCGGCTCCTCTGAGTCCCCACGAGTCTGCAGGAAGTTTCACTGATCCGCGTCCCCTCCCCTGAGCCAAACGATCACTTCTGGCAGCTATCCTGTGACTGTATACTTGCTAAAGGGTAGGTAGATGGACTTGGGGTACGTTGTAATGTGATTTTACATGTTATAAAGAGAGTAGCGAGTGACGCAATTTATAGTTTTAATTTGTACGTCACACCAAGTGTGGGACTCAAGGACTCGGGTTAATGGAGAGGGGAGACTCGTCATGACCAGCTCATTTCTAGGATCCGGGTTAATGATCCGGATGAATCAGGACTCGCCCATCTCTACGACACACGGCCAATACGCAGGAGAACTCGTCGATGGAACTGTCGGTGTCGGGTGTCGGCGAGTTCTCTGGTGACTGCCTGGTGTGTCAGGGCCTGGACAACGTTTGGAGACAGGATCTGCTTTATTTCGACGAATTAAGTTTGGGAGATCAAGCTGGAGTTTTGATTAGTTTATCTTAGCTTAGCTTAGCGTATCTTAGCTTAGCTTATTTTAGCTTAGTTTAGCTTAGTTTCGTTTAGCTCATGTTGTAAACCTTGTATATTCCTCTGTACATTTGGCACATTTCTTTCAATTCAAGTCAGAGATACTGCACATATTTTTAATTTATCAGTTATACTTATTATACATACTTTTTTTGCATTTGCGCTTCTTTTAAAATAGTTATACATTTGATAGTTTTTACAACAAATGTCTCTTGTGCCATTATACACTAAGCACATTCCTTTCATGTGTAAACCTACTTGCCAATGATTCTGATTTTTTGTTTTCCTACAGTATTTCATCTAATCTTTGCTGAAAGTCCACAAAACAGGGGGTAACGTATTTAAATTGATTATCAAGTATCTTAAAATAATGTAAAAACGACAACTTGTGCTGTTAGCGCGGCCTTTTGTCGACTAACTCGTACAAACATGACTCTATCCTGCCACAAGTGGTGACAAATTGCGCAGGGTACCTTTAACTCTTCTAATTAAACGTAAGAAGACAATTTAATGCAGTTGAATTTGCTGGAACTGAAAGGTTTTTCTTTGACCAACAACAAACTTGATTGATTGACTTGATTTGTAATGGACTCCAATGACCACAAGGACCCTGGACAGCTCCAGGATCAGAACTGTGGACCAAGGTTATTACCTACTGGAACTGAAGTTTTTCTGAGACACCTGTACTCTGGTGGTAACTGGATTGCGTTCTTCACTTGAGAGCGGTTTCCTCTCTTCATCAGAGGTAAGACTACTCACTGTGATTAGTTTCAGAGACTGATCTGTTCTCCAGTGGCGCTCCAACTCAATGCAACATGGAAAAAAAACACACTTGCAACCAAACCTCAGACCTAATTTCATTCACTGGCCTCCGACGTGTGCTGTCATGCTCTATCGCTCTTATTTTGTGCATTAAAGCGTGATCTATTTTTCCCTTACGTCGTCATTTAGCTTCTGATGTTCCATGCTCTGCTTCCTTTTTCCATATTGTAACCCTCATGTTAATTAAAGCACGTTTTTAAAAGCGGTGTGTGTATGAAGTTGACAACCGAGAGCCACTGCGCCGCTACTACATACAGTGACTTGTTCTCGATGCAGGTGAGGAAGAAATCCAACAGACAGAGGAGTGTTTTCAATGCTAACAAGTCGATTTGAGTGCTCAGTGTGTCTGTGGAGGCAGTGAGTAGCCTGAGGCAGAATATACACTTAGCGTTGGACTCCACGAGGCCCAGCAGTGAATCATTAGAGCTCAGCTGTCCAAAACACACCACCAATCTGGCCCAGGCATATGGCCGCATGACACTCGTATGAGTTACTACTACACGCTTGTGTTGTTGTTTTTCCTCCTTTTTAAATGTTGTATGAGTAGGAAACACCATTTACAAAAAATCCCTGCACTGCATCTGAGAACAGGGAAAAGGCAGGTATACTTTTTTTTTACATTTGGACATTGCAAGGAGGTTAAATTAATATTTGCTTCATAAATGTTCTTTTTTTTAAACAAATAAATTGCATTTTCTCAATGAAGACATGAGTCACTTAGTGCATACATTAAATCCTATCACTGTGGAGAACACTATTTTTTAAATGTGACTGAACATGGGATTAAGTGATGCAGATTATTCACTGTGTTTGGTTTAAATTGTAGGGATTACCACATGGGTGGAGTGGTAAAATAAATAAAAAGTCAAATCAGTTTCTGGCTCCTGCTTTCTGATGCAATGTTTATGCAGAAACAATTAATTTCCGCCTGTGTCCATTTTAAAATTAAACAAGGAGTGATTCTTCAGTCAAAACGCATTTATGGGAAAATTAAATATTATTTAGAACACAAGAAATCAATTCAGGGCCCTGTCATGCGGCCTGATTGCATTAGGAGCTGTCCTCCTTCTGAGCCCGGGCTAATAGTCTCAGACAGTATTGATCTGTAAATTGGATCACCATCAGTATCAGCCAATATTCAACGAGTGACAACTGGAACTCAAACTGACAACAAAGAAGGATGGCAGGAGAGTTGTTTTCTGAATTACCCTGTAAGTAAATAAGATTTCAACTGAGCTACATTTCGTCACTATTGCACAAATAACGTTTTTTTGGAAATGTGGTTTTCCTCTCCTAATGCATCAACTCCCTCCGCTTCTACCTACTCTATGGTTACCGGAATATTTCATCACATCGACCTTTGACCTTCCTTGTTTGTCGGTGAATTCAAGATCGTATGGAAGCCCAACAGTGGTAAAATGTAAAAGCAAAGACAGGTTTGAATTCCTCTCGTTACGGTGGAGATATTCTCGTGAGGATTGCTCGTCTTCACGCGTGTGCTCATTTTTCCTGCATGTGTAATTGTCCCGGCGCTTCACAGCACATTATCAAATTCATCAGCTAATCATTTAAGACCGGCTCTTTTATCTGCGAGATGGTCTGCGAATGATCCGATGGCACGCCGATCGATAGGAAAATCGCAAATATGCAAAGCGCGTTCTGATGTTTGCCATCGCTCAACCTTTAGCGCTTTCATCTCGGCCTTTTGATGTTGCTTCCAATCTGCATAACGCAGCGAGCGGGGCTAATGGAGGCGAGCGGCTCCTGGGGTGGAGAGGAGTCCTCCGGATGCCGGACTCCACCTGTCAGCCGCAGGAAGTTCAGAATGAGATTTGGAAAGGGAGAAGTTTGGTTCATGGCTGGAGCCGTGATTAGATCCTGTGTTTTCACTGAGGAAGACTCAAAAACGTTGAAACTGCTTGTGAGTGCAGCTAGCATTTAATTTATTATTTATTGATTTGTACATCTGAATAACTCACTCTTTAAAATGGCAGAATATTGTGAAAAATCCAAGGTGAGGCGTTGACATGTCTCGGTTTGTTTGATTTAGCAGAAACAATTAATAAAACAAACGTACTATTTGGCATTTTTGCTTAATAAAATACTTTTATTCTTCTTCTTTTAATAACTTTTAGCACTAATTCTCAATATAGCACCTCAAAGAAACTCAAAGTGTTTTAAATATTTGTATCGTGGAATTAAAACAGCATAATGAGACTATTCTATACTGTCATGTAATTTGTCATATATTATAATATTTTAAGACCGAAACTCTTCAAAACACTTATTTTCTATATGTTTCTTATTGCAAATTAATCCCATAACATTTATATAAGTATACATCTTATAAAGATTCAGTTTGAAAACAGGCTTTTTAGCTAAATTAACAATTACAGTAAAACATGTTGTTGGTTAGGGACTATTTTCTGTGGAGGACTAACACACATTTGGTGCTGAAGTCAGTATGTGGGATTGTAGTCTTTTAATTGTTGACATATATGGAATATTTCTCGCCTTATTGGTTCAGTAATTGTTATTCATCGTGGTGTGAGTGAGTGAGTGTAGAACAAATACAGGTGGAAACGTGAGGAATATGTTTGGATTGACCTAAATGAGGCGTAATAAGCAGCGGGGCCGGGTCAATTCACTTTGATCTGTTTGAAAATGTGAATTGAAACTGAATGTAGTTAACATAATAATGAGCTGCACACACTTCTTTCTGCACAAAGTGGATATGAGGAGGCAGAGATTTGTGGAGAATGTAAAGTGATGGAGCCCGCCGCTGATGGTTCTCTGTGAATAAACATGAAGCGCTGAGGTTTGGTACTCTGTAATTTGGCTACTTTTATTCGAGCAGGGTCATTTTCAAGAGAAATTACAAATTAAGAATTCAATAATACTTTTACAAAGACATTTCAGGAAAGATTCTTCTTCAGTCATGATATCATACATAGTATTTAACAGTCCCTCTTCATTTTTTTTAGCTTAAAAAAAGAAACAAAGATGAAGAAAGTGGAATTTTTCAGTCGAAAATACAGTGTTTTCACAATTGTATAAAAGTTCCCAAATTTGGAATTTTCCAGTAACTGGAAAATAAAAAGGAAATAAAATAAAATAAGATTAAACTTCGCATTTCACAATGTTTCAAAACACAATAAATGCTCTCTTTACGTAAAATTTGCCCCTATGATCGACACCATGTTCCTTTTTACTAAAATATATCTATATATTGAAGAACTATAGTACTGTACACAACAGTATGAAATAAATAAAATTAGGAAATATAAAATGGGCCACATAAATAATGTTTTTTTTTTCAACCTACAAATAAAATGAATGCAATTTGTTGTTTAAAAAAAAAAATGGTTTGGTGTAATACTGACAAAGTTAAAGAAAAAAAACATTGCACAACATAATGTAAACTAAGGAACTGCTGCCTATAAGTCTTAATACTGACACGGATGCTTCAAAGAACAACGGTGAACCATTTCATAATACTGAAGCTGGTGAAGAAAATTAACCTTCCTTTTACACAATACGAGGGTGGCACTTGCAGAAAACACACAGGTTAAAAGGTTTGCATATAAGGCTTCTTTTTTCTTATCAAAAACACCTTACAAAGGCTTCGTCCTTCATTTTTTCCCCCCATACCATCTGTCCGTAAACTGTATTTTCCCTTAAAACGAAGGTCTCTTTAAAACGTCATCCTCTTTTAAAAAAATCCTCTAAGCTCCTTCATACAGTCCGTTTTGTTTCAATTCCTTCATTTGATTGGAGAGGCCTAAAATAGTGTGGCTGGAGACGTGTGTGGCCGGGAAACATGGCAAACTAAAGACAACACCGTAGGTAGGTAGGTAGGTAGGTGATAACAAAGGTAATATCGAAGGACTGTAGTGCAGACACTACTGCTCTTTTTCCAACACTGTATAAATATATACATAGGCAATACTTTTTATTATTTTTGTTCATGATTATAGAAGCGGAGTGCAATTTGTACAAGTCACTAGTTGTGCTATAAATACTATGGAACACAGGGGTTTATTTGAGGAGGTTAGCACCACACATATTTTTAGGCCTTAGTACTGTACATTTTTTGAAATGTATTCATTTATTCATTGTTCGGTTTGCATAATGCAGCTTATTTCACAAACCCATGCCTCCCTTCCCTCAACGCCTCCTTCAGATTGACTTTTGAGTCCATGTCTAGTTCGGCAGACATCTTTCCCCCCCGAGGAGTCTGTCAAAGAAAGCTTCCCGGAAGCTTCAGGCACGTGCACGTACGGCTTAAAACACGGCGTTTTTAAACCGAGCAGGTAAGAATACTGAACTTAAAACTCTTTAAGATGGGAAGCTTTTTGAGACTCCGATTACATGCCGTCCTCCATCGTGTCCTCGTGATCCGATTTGGTTTCCGTTTTGCCGTCCAGCGAGCTATCATCCATCGAGTGCTCTCCGTTCTCCTCCTCGTCCCTCAACGTGTCCGGGTCCGTGTCCATGCTCTTGCTCTCCTCCTCCTCCTCCTCAAACTCGTCCCTACGTCCGATCTTCGCATACGTTCCTTCAACTTCCTTCCGTCCCTCTCTGATCCCTCCGTTCACCGCGTCGTGCCTCAGTATGGCCTCGCGCTCCGCCATCTCCGGGTAACCCTGAGGAGTCATGCCCTGGAGGTACGCCCGGCTCATGAGCAGCTCCGTGGGCTCCATGTGGCCCTTCTCCCGGGCCTCCCTCTCCGCCGCCTCCCGCTCCTCAGCCTCCCGCTTGCAGTAGGAGTAGCGGTGGTTCATGTGCTGCGAGTAGGAGCCCGAGTGGGAGAACCTCTTCCCGCACTTGTCACACTGGTACGGCTTCTCCCCCGAGTGCAGGCGGGAGTGCTCGATGAGATGGTGTTTGTGTTTGAAGGCTTTCTTGCAGATCTGACACTGGTGCGGCCTCTTTCCTGCGGAGACACAAAACAGAGCGGGAACGTGAGTCGGCCTGCTTCGCTTGTCCAACAAATCACACACACAAGTCAGAGGGAAAGCAAAAGAGGATGGCATGGAGTTAAACATGACGTCACGGAGCGATAAATCCAACGACTATTTGTTTATTCATATTGATGAGAAAGTGCGCTCGCATTCACGGGCCTACATTATGGAAATTCCCCTCCTGCGGTTAAAGCATGGGAGAAATCCGACCACAACTACTTATTCTAGGGCCCTGCGTGCCACACGGATGAATGCCACATACATACAGGAGGCACGACAAAGGAGTAAACAAATCTGAGCTGGGGGGAGGGGCATGGGGGGGGGTTACCCTGCTTATCTCCTAACACAATTCCAGTTCATGGTGACGCCTTGCCCCGCTTTAGGTTTTGGAACTGGTCTGGCTACAAGGTGACGGGACGTTTTGCATGCCTAGGCAGACATGTAGAAACCCAAGCTAGCCACAGGGCAGGGTGACATCGTCTTATGACACTGCGCCATTAACTGTCTGGCTGAATAAATGTCCGCCGGGTTCTAATGTGGCTGCTGTTACACTTAGCGTTTCATCCGACAGGGTTCTACCTGTAAGCTACTCTAAAATAACGTTCCTCATTTTGTCTGCCTGTTCTTATTGACTGCTGCTCAGCACGTGTGGAAAAATGCCCCCCCCCCCTCTGATACTCCAACAGGCTTTCAGAGTGCACATCTGGCCATTCTTACTGCACTTCTGAGCCTCCTAATATTGTTCAAAACAACATGAAAGCGTGGCGTTGCGAGCGAGATAACGCTCCCGTTTTTTTTTTTTCTTTTTTAAAGAGTTCGGTGCCCTCCCTCCCTTTTATGTCCGAGCTGATAACATGAAGGCTGCATAAAGCACCGACTAAAGATAGCGGATGAAATAAATGATGCAACCTAGTGAAAGAGGATCTCTGTATAATAACTATAATGAAAGACTTGTTATCAGCGCTCTGAAGCTTCTGAGCACTCCACTGATGTGATCTATCGCCAATAATGGGCCCGATCATTTCTTTATATATCTAGGTGAATTGATGTGGGTCTTTTAAGATATCAAAATGGTGAATACGGCGGGATATGATTGGAAAATAAAGAGGACAATGTCTTGAGAAGATAGCTCCCTTGCCTGCCTACCTGCATTCATAAATTAAGAACACACAAAGCGTCAAACATTCATTTGCAATCCTGTCGACGAAGAAGCACGTTAGGTGTTGGTTTACATATACAACTGAAGGGTCAAACAGAGGAAGGAAAGAAGGAGGAAGAGGAGGGGGGTAACAAAAATAAATATTGTCATAGTGAGAGGATTTGGAAAACACAAACAGTTGAAACATAAAAAAAGAAATGGGGTTTAAAATAAGGGTCTAGAACAGTATATACCTGTGTGTTCATATTTGTGTCTTAGAAGGGAACTGCTCTTCTGGAATGTTTTGTCGCACAAGTCACACGCGTACATACCACTTTCGGTCTTCTTAATCTTCTTCCGCGACAGACAGGAGTCGGGGTCTGTCATGTCGTCCAGCCCTGACATGTAATCTTGAGTACCGTCGAGCAGGTCCCCCTTAAAGAGGAGAGGACACAGAAGAGACAACGGACGTACAATTAATGTTGTGCCTAATAAAGGGTCGCAGTCTATGTAGGAAGTTGGATGGTTACTGTGGTAAGCATACTGTTATTATGACTTTTCTTTTTGCTATTTTTATTTTATTTTAGGGTAGTGGCTTTAACATTCCCTTGACTTCAGTTTTAAGGTATATATATTTTTACATTTGTTGTATAGTTATTCCTTTTTTTTTATGTCTGGAAATACTTCAAACGCAGAAAGTTCATATGTGGTCAGCTTGTTCAAATATAAAATATATACTGAATTTAGCAATGACATTTCTTTACTTTAGTTTGATGTAGAAGCATATCATAATAGTAAATGTATGTATAAGTACACATGTAGTTATTTTAGGGTTGATTTGTTTTACATATATTTTTCAGTTTTCTCATTTCTAACGTCATTTGAAGCTAAACTGAACAAGAATATATCCGTGTTCATCTCCTAATTGCTCGACATGTCTGTGTGAACACCAAAAACATACTTACAATTCAAAGAGATAAAGTACTTTAGGTGTAATAATGCACTTATAATGTTGTCTTTATGTAAATAAAAGCTTCTTAATGTCACAGAAAGTGGCGCTTTGTCACTAGATAAAGCAGCAAAGTGAACCAAACAACCACACTATGTTTCATGTTCTCATGCATTTTTAATTAGCAGCGCATAGCAGCGTTGATTTCTTATAAAACTTTCAGCGGGCCGAGTAATATCAGCCATCTATAACTGACACGCTCCCCATTATGAAACAGCCCATAATGGTGTATTCAGTGTGGTCTCATTTTGTGCCGCGGTGTTAATTCTGCAGATTCCTTTAAAATTCTCTTTTATGATGAAGATTAGTCTTAAATGTGAATTGATGGCGAACAATATTACAACATTAGAGGAGGCTTTCTTGAAATTGCACGCTCATATAATGATGGGAATCAGAAGGCGCACCTTAATGGCCAGTATAAAGCCTTCCTCAGTGATAATGTGAGGACAGCGCTGTGTTTTAAGAAGGGACCACTATCACTCTGCAATCAATTTGAACTAAACGCCTGTAGCTGTATTTTTAAAATCTAATTTAATAACTTAGAATAGGAAACATTATTAATACTTTTTTTTTTCTTTCATCAAAATGGTTCCCTCTATGTTAAACAGCCCTCAGCATTCAGTGGTAATGAACATGGAGACGGTGCATTATTAATCCACATGTAGGAGCTCATTTTGGCTGAGGCTCTCTTTAAAATGCAGCAAAGTTGCGACGGGAAATTTGAGAGAAGTGCACGGCTCCGGGGCTCACCTTTGTCATTTTTACAAAGGCCTTTCACCCATATTTAATAACTAAATATCTGAGTTCAGGCCAGCGCTGCGAGAGGACTGGAGCATTAATGTATTCCACTCAGCAGAGGGGGAATTTAACACTGAGAGCCGTAATAATTAGAGAGATCTTTCCCGTTTTTAATTTGAACCTGATGCTGTTAGATACTTTGTGCAAATGGGATTTTTTTACGCGTAACTAGGAGCTTTTTGAAGATATTTATTAAAACAGATTAATGTTTAAAAAATGATTATGACAAAAATGTACAAATACAAATTCAGGAAGTTTCGTTAAATAAATATATCCTATATTTATACAAATAGGACAACTAATATTTGTTTAATTATTCAGTAGATAAAGTTTAGTTATAAATCAGAAAGTAAGTCAAATAGCGAAAGCTGGAACCGGCAAAGATGTGTCTTTTTTTATGTATTATATGACTGAAAATATGTATTAACTTTAGTACAAAAAAGCTGTGTTATTTCCCTGATTTGCCTCCATATGTCTCGTCTGCTTTGTAAACATCTACACTTTTTAAATGCCCCACTTCCTCCATGACACCACTAACTGCATTTCACTTATTTTTCCCCACCTCGAGGTCGTGTCACAGCTGTTCAATCTACCTCAGGTGAGCGTTTCTCTCTCTTTTTAATTAGTGCAGCAAATGAGTTCGGATCATTTTCGGGAATCTGAGTGAGCCTCGGGGGGCTTTTTCACAAAACCACAGGTGGCTTATTTACCTGGAAACCTGGTTTCCGCTGGTACTTTCTCCTCTGCTGCATCTCGGCAAAGGTAGCTGCCCCTGCTGCATAAGTGTAGGCCATGTGTGGTAGGAAGCCCATTTGATCCATGCCCGGGTAGTGCCTCAGACCCGGCATGCTGGCCTGCATGGGGGGCATGAATGTGGCAGGTGGAAAAGCGCTCTGAGGTGGAAGTGACGTGTACAGCTGTTTGCCAGCGAACGGGTTCATGCCGAAGATGGGGCTAGTGCTTTTCTCAAGGTTCCCGTTGTTCATAGAGCCTGAGAATTCCTTCTTGAGATAGGCCAAGTTCAAGGGCTCTTCGAAGTGCTGTCGTGGAGAGGGCATGCTGTTATGCTCCATGTTGATGCTGTTGACTTTAGCTCTGCTCCTGACCGCCAGTGCGTGCTTGTGCTCCTTCATGAGTCTGGGCACGGACAGGTCCAGTGGCTCGGCCTGCAGGTCCTCCGAAGTCAAGCTGTTGGGAGTGTAAGAGCTGCTGTGGGAGTTTTTGGAAGATGTGGAGGACAGGTTGAGCGGGGAGGGGGTGTTGCTGCGGGAGAGTTCCAACTTCTCGGGTTTGCCGCCGAACTGGTGGCTTTTCAAATGTCTCAGCGTGTTGTCACAGTTGTTCACGTTGTTGTGGAGCTCGGCGATGGAGGGGGAGGTGATGCGGTCTTTCAGTAGAGACACAGGTGACCTAGCTGCCATAGAGTCTTTAAGTGGAGTGTTGTGGTTATAGGATCCGACCATATCCATGTTGTGCCTGTGCTCTAGTGGGGGTGTTCTGGTAGTGCCGTACTGGTACATCTTCCGCTGCTCGAACCACTCCTTGACGAATTCCTGAGGAAGGCCGACCGCCATGGAGATCTTGTGCAGCTCCTCGGCGTTTGGCTCCATGTTCATGGCGAAGTAAGCCTTCAGCACAGACATGTGGTCCCTGTAGGGGTTCAGCTGCACAGCCAGTCCCTTCTCAGGCATCATGGAGGAGGATAAGTGGCTGTTATTCTCCATGTACATCACTGGCTTTTTAGCCATCAGATTCTCACTGGGCTGCAGCACGGCACTGATCTCCTCGTTCATTTTGCACATGTAGCGTTCGTGCTGATGCAGAGGGATTGGCCCTTGGAAGGACTCTTTGCAGTATTGGCAAGAGAAGGGTGTAAATATGATGTTCTCCTGCACCTTCTCCTCCACACCGACATCGAACATGTGGTTGGATTTCTCCCGCTTGATGTCGCTGATCTGTCTCTTTGAGTCATTGGTCAAGCTCTGGAGGCAGGCTTTGGCTTCGTTCACCTTCTCTAACGTGTAGTCGATGATGCTTTTGGTGGCGCCGTTGTGGTTGACGAGTGGAAGACCGGCCTGAGCCCCCGAGGATGTCAGGGCCAGCTTGTGCTCCTCCACCTGGGACCCCAGCTCCTTCATGTAGGCCTTGAGCCTGGAGAGCTCCTCGGGCTTGCAGTCCATCTTCTGCCGGCACACGGTGTTGTCCACGATCTGGAGCACCTTCTGCACCTCGCTCAGGTTGTTACCCAGACTCCCCGGGTAGCACAGCAGCTGCGACTCAAGCGCGGCCATCCCCAGGTGCTGCAGGGGGCTCTGTGCGGTGGAGTTGTGGTGGACCCCGAGTGGGCTGTTCCCTCCCATGCCTCCGTTCATGAAGGGCACGGGGCCGCCGAATCCGTGCGACGCCATCATCATCTTGTAGTCGTTGAAGTCCAGCGGCTCCGTCTTGATGCTCATGTGGTTGTTGTGGTCGGAGAGGCCCAGCGGCTTCCCGTTCTCCAGCTTCTGCCGCAGCTGGGTGATGGCGGTGTTGGTGGGGGAGGAGGAGGAGGAGGTGGGGGAGGAGCCGCTCTTCATGTTGCCGCGCATCCTTCCGTTGACGGCGATCAGGCCGATGCACTTCTTGCTGCTGATGTGGGAACTGTAGGAGCCGGAGTGGGAGAAGCGCTTCTTGCAGTTGGGGCACTCGTACGGTTTTTCACCTGAAACACAAAAGATAATATTGTTAGAAAGCTGATATAAAACGTATGTGAAATTAGAAGCTTTTTTCGTTTTTTATAGGGACTGATGTTGGGTTGGGTTAAGCTCAACATCCCATTTTATGATTTTAATAAGAACTTTTTGAGTTACAGTGCACTAATTATTTGGCCTCAATTAGGAAATCGGAGTCTTTTTGGACATATTCAAGCCGTAAAACATACTATTTTAGCTAAATCTGGGTCATGTAGTTTTTTTGTTGAACAATGACAAACTAATAAGTGAAATAAAACGTGATCATACGCTTCACACACATTACTAAGCATTATTGTATTTAGCAACTGGAGTTCAGTGTCCATCAGCAGCAGGGAGGGTCCAGAATAAACCAAAAGGAATGTGATGGTGTTGCTCACCGCTGTGGATGCGGAGGTGCTCCTTCAGGTGGTGCTTGTATTTGAAGGCCTTCCCGCACTCGGTGCATTTGAACTTGCGATTCCCGGCCGCTTGGTTGAGCAGTTGGTGCTGTGAGAGAAGGGAGACAGAGAGATTTAAAAAAAGAAAAATGCACAAACATCGCAGGGGGTGAGAGTTCAGTAAATAATCACAATCGGTCGGCATGACAACAAGCAACAAGCCAAACGGAGCCTGTTGCCAGCGGGAGCGTCTTGGCTTTCTACTCCCACCTCCGACTACAGGCAGCGGCGGTGATAACAGAGAGAATCACATACCTTTTCATTTCCTGGCCACTCAGCCAAAGGAGGCATGCCTTTAGAAATTGGCAGGCCAGAAAATAGAATAAATGAAAAGAATCTTTTTCGAGCGTTTCCCCTTCATTAGAAGAGCCGATCTGATCTACTTTTCATTCATTTGGGCCTAATCAGTCTGAAAGGTATTCAGAGACGCCTCTGCATACCTGTATCCACACTTTGTTCTCCTTCACAACACTTTCTCATGTCTCATTGAGGTTGTTTGTAAAGACCTTGAATGTCTCTTTAATAATCTTAGCATACAGAACAGAGCGCATAGGCCCGGCCTTGATTCTCTGTTCAAAGGTAAACATCAGTTGCAATCTATCAAATGTGCAATTCAAACAAGAGTCTGATGTCTGAAAAGAAGAATCTAAATATAATACCGAGCGACAACAGGAACGCTGGGTGTAAACCTGGCTCGTCACCCGCCAAACAATTAATTCCAAGAGGACGCTAAACGGTTAGTAAATAAATAAATAAATAAATAAAAGACACATATTCTCTGAAGTCGCTGGGGGGAGAAACACAGCGACTCCCTCCTCCCAGTTCAGCCTTGACAAATGCACGGGGTGTGTGCTGACTCTCCCCACATTCCTGGGGAGACAGATGGTGGCGCGCAGGACACTGGGAGGACTGGGAGGAATTGTTCAAACAGCCCCAACCTTCAAAGATCAAGCAGGGAGAGTCGGGGGCCCCGCCAAGCGCCGGAGAGGGACCCCACCGCTCGTATGTTGCTGAGTTGCATAAACAAACAGCAACAGCTGCTTCGATGCCTCCCGCCCCCACCTCCACCTCCACCACCACCACCACCATCCTCTCACTTCCCCCCCTGAGGACCCCTGCCCGGTAAAGTTTAGTCCCGCCACCACTACTAATAAGATACAATCGCTCTGTAAGGCTTAATTGTGAATGGCACCGACAACATGCTCTGTGAACGCCACCATTGCTGGTTGTTGTGGGCGGGGACCCGGCTGGATGTTTGCATATGTATAACCTCTAATTAGTCATATTTCAGCTAATTGGTTAAGAGGAGGAGGAGTATTAAGGCTTGTAAACATACGAGGGAGAACAGCGGAGCACATGTTTACCTATCAGTACATTATTCTGTATGTTAATCTGATCGCTCCTCCTGAGTTAGCTCCTAATTGCCAAATGTTCATTTTCACATGAAACCAAGAGGAGGTGAAATATTTAGGTTTCTGGGAAAAGTGGTGCTTATCTATAATTACCAAAAAAGAAAAGAATAAAATCCAAAGGAATAAGACATCACCTCAATCCCTTCTCGAGGATTACCACCTAAACAACTCGGCTAATTTACAAATCAAGATAAGCGTCTTTGTGGCTGTTGAATAGCAGTGTTGGCCGTGGCCCTCTCTCTGGAGGGGAGCAGCAGCAGCAGCATTGTAATACGAGGATTGAGAGAGCGGGCTGGCCCATCTGCTCACGTTTACACCCAGCTGGTAGATCAGGTGAAAGTGCTGGCTGCTGACATCTGATCAGATCAGCCCCAGTCTGAGCCTGTCATCCTCGCTTCACAGAGCACAACACCGCGACCTGCGAGGGAACACCGCGTCACCGTACAGGAAGTCATCTGAGAGAGGCTCAGTGGCACTGTTCATTACCAGGCCTTTAGAGTGGGGGGAGTTCATGAGAGGTAGATAAAGAAGTGCATTTTTATTTATTCTTACTTTTTTTAAACCTATTTTGCTATTAGGGCTCTGAATATAAGCATTACTATGGCTTTTTAAAGGTGACATTTAGGGGTGGAATGTAACTTTTACTTTAACTTTACTAACGTTTTTTAACCTAATGCCATTTTATACTTATATTTGAGGCACATATTGCACTATTAACTCCCCTACTTTTATTTTCCAGCTTTAGTTACTAACTACTTTGCATATTTAGATTATTTCCACAAAATATTCAAAAGAAATCAAAATGACAGTAATTCAAAGTAACCTCAGCTTTTTCTATTTTAACATTGATCTGGTGAACATTTTAAGGCATTGTTAATTATAATAGAACATTATAGTATATACTATAGTATATCTTTTTGATACTTATACTTAAGTGATTTTGGTTTTAAAAGCATGACTTAGTGGTAACAGATCTGAGTACTTCTTCCACCACTACTGTATATATTTCAGTGTCTTTCTAAAAAAGTAGATCCATTACATTTAAGAGATTAACTTGACGTCTTATTTTTGTCGCATTTTTAAAACAAATTCCTCACTTAAACACATCCTCCAGAGCACAAGTACAGACTCCATCTCCTTTGAAATTTACTGCTCAATTTTTGTTCGCTGAGAAGTTATAATTATCCACAAATGTGCGAAAACTCTGTAAGCGTGCAATTTCTTTTTTTGCCACAATCTATCTCGCAGCACATCCTCAACCGGCGGCTGACAGCGGGTTAAACAGCCGTGACTGCTGGATGTGTTTTCACCTCACAGGACTTTAAGGTGATTCATGCTAACTGCCAGCAGATTCACATTATATTTCAGACATATAGGATATAAATCGCTCGAGAAAATTCAAGTATACACAGATGTTTATGCAGTGCATGAAATTAGAAGTGGGTGGAGGGGTGGGGTTTGATGGAATACTCCGACTGCGGGCTGCACCAGAAGAACATTAAAGGCCAAGAGTGAAGTGAAGTTAAGGAGCTGATAAAAATTCTCCAAATTGGAAATTCGCACAATCATTCGATCGTGAACACGAGACTGGAAAATTATATCAGGGAGGGCCATCAAAAAACCATTTAGAGCCTCAATTAAAGTTATTACCATTAAAGGATCTGCATCTTCAAAATGCCATGAAAAATTAATAATGATTGCCAATCAGAAAAATGATCTCTCTTCTCCGAGGAATCAGAGCGCATTAGCAGAGGTGGACGAAGTACTCGGCTTGTACTCGAGTAAAAGTAGCAATACTGCAGTGTAAAAATACTCAGTCACAAGTTAGTCCTGCATTCAGAAATGTACTCAAGTAAAAGTATTATCATTAAAAGCAAAAGTATGCGTTATGCAAAATGTCAACATTTTAGGCGCCAGATATTAAAAATATTATTTTATTAAATTGATCGGTGCTTTATTGAGTTAAACACTTCACTGTGTAACCTTGTAAAGGTGGATTTATTTGAATGTATTTGATCAAACTACTGGGTAGCTTAACCTATAATAATATAATTGAATGTGTGTTGATTTATATTTATTATAACACTGAAAAATCGGAAACTTTAATTGTAATGTATTATGCCAACAGATTTCACATAACTGTATTAGGTTAAGAAAACAATAATATTCAGTTTAATTCAAATATTTAGTATTATTTAAACGTAATATTATTGCTTTCTACTAATAACCTACGTCTGCAAAGTAACTCAATTAATGTAGTGGAGTAAAAAGTACAATATTGGCCTATGAAATGTAGTAGAGTTCAAGTGTAAAGTACCATAACATGACAATTCAAGCACCTACATTTGCAAGTACTTGAGTAAATGAGGGACAGTGAGAGGAGGAGGATGGACACTAAGAAGTGACTCAAAAACGAAGATGCCCTAACCTGATCGCGTTCGGGCTTGTGTGTGGCCATGTGCCGCTCCAGCTGGGTGCGGTAGGCGAAGGTGTAGTTGCACAGGGGGCAGGCGAAGTTCTCCTCGTTCTTCTCATGGCGATACTTGATGTGCTCCTTCAGCGAAGTCAAGCGCTTGTAGCCCCGGTCGCAGTAGGGGCAGGTCAACAGTTGGGCGAAGGCATCTGGCGTTCCAGGTGGCAGGTCTGCACGGGAGACAGCGGGGAGGATAGAGGGGGGGGAGGAGAAGGAGGAGGAGGAAGGGGAAGAGAAAGCGGGCCAAAAGGTCAGCGAATCAATGGCAGCTAACGGGCGGGCTGCCCAGAGAGGAATGGGAGTTATCTGTGCAATCTGCTCCACATGAGAGCAGCAGTGTCAGGCTGGCATCCGCTGCACTACGACCTCCTGCCGACTCCTCACACACACACACACACACACACACACACACACACACACACACACACACACACTTCTACTTTCCTCGACATAGTTACAAACACATGATACTGTAAGGACGCACACACAGATAATTCCCCATCCCTTCCTAAACAGCCCTCACTTTTTTGTAATGCCATTCCCACTGACACTTATCATGTCTGCAGCATGACTCATGAACCCACTCCAGATCCCACTCCCTCTCCCCCCCCCCCCCCACCCCGGGGATCTTCTGAGGTGCGCTATCTGATTTCAAGCCCCCTGCCCAGCTGTTGCTCGAGACTGTAGGTAAACACCGAGGCATCCGGTGAATCTGTGGGACCAACAGCTGCCCGGTTGTGTCAGCGCGAAGAGCTCGCCCACACTGCTTTCTTTCTCTTTTTTTTTTATTAACCTCTGCTGTTACAAGGGAGATGGGGGGGGGGGGCTAGCTGAGCAAGCATGTTCTCCTACTGCAGCAGTCAAGCTACAAGGGGAGGCCATATTTGATATAAACCCAGCTTCTTTTAAGGGAATACAACTTTTTGTATCTCGCACGTTAGCATGTTTTAATAGCTTTTAAGCATGAGGCTAACGCTAAAATGTTTGAAAGCTAACTTATGGGACTCTTGCTTTTTTTTTTAAATGTGTTTCTTTTTGGTTAATTGCACTTTGGATAAAAGTGTCAGTTTTATGTAATTGATTAATATAAGATGTACTTTAAATATCCCAATTTGGAATGTATGAACGGTAGCTTATGGTGGCTAATGTTAGCTAATACGCATTTCTGTGTAAGTCACACCTGATCTGCTCTTTTCTTTCTCTGACTTATCTTTGGTTCGACCCCCCCCCCCCACCTCCACGGCCCTGGTTCTTACCGTTCTCCTCTGGACCGGTGGCCTCTGGCGTGCCCAGGCGGGACAGCTCCTCGGGGGCTTCTGGGTAGATGATGGCGGTGTCGCCCCTCTGCAGGTACTCTGCGATGCTCACCACGTGACTGTCGCCGTCGTCCAGCTTCCGCTTGGCGAAGAAGTCCTCGAACTCTGAAGTGCAATTGACGCTCTTGACTGAAGGGGAGGAAGAGAGAAAGAAGAAGAAGAGAGTCAGTGAAGGAGGAGGCCTGATGGAGGGAGAGGGAGAGGGAGAGGGGGAGGAATAAATTGGATTCATTTCTTCCCCAGAGAAATGTTTTACAGGAGGATATTGGGAACATCTTGGTGGAAATGCGATGAGGACAGCCACCCTAAAACATTACAGCCGTGCTTTGGGGAGAATACATCTAAATTATGGGGTTTGCTTGTCACGCCATGCCGGCTAAAATAAGAATTGTAACTTAATCCGGCCAAAAGTCGGAGATAAACGCGCTACCATGAGCTGCTGAGGAGCGACGTGTAAAAAGAACTTCACTGACCCAATTTACTCATGACATAAAATCAGATTTAGAGTTGAAAAATAAAAAAGGAAACACACTCACAGACATGTATACAGTATACACAGGCCTGGCTTAATCAGCAACAGAGCCACGTTTCTTTGTATCGACTTTCACATATAAGGTCAATCAAGAGACTGTGGCTTTTGTTGATTCTGTGTTGAACAGATTACCGGGGCCAAACCACAAACCAGTGCAGAAAAAAAAGAGAGGGATGCTTTGCCATAGCTGAGCAGAATGTATCTTAAGCCAGCCAAAGTGCTGAGGCCACACAATGCGTTTTCTCAAATTATTTCCCAGTCCCTTCTCTTCGGGGAAACTCTTAAGCTGCATTGTAGAGATAGCTGCCTCCGAAAAAACAAACCGGAGCTAAAAGAAATCAGCAGCCTTCATTAGTCAAGGGGATGGCCGACTTTCAAGAAACACACTCTCGCTGTTTACAACCTGAGGAAAATTGTGGAGGCTGTGCGGCGATATTGAACCAAAAAGGGAGTGACGTCTCATCAGAGTTCATGTTAATTAGCGTTTAGACTAGAGAGCCAAGGTGAGGTGTAAAGAGCCATTTGTTATGCCGTGATGAGTTTGCGGTCCAATTTGCGAAAGGTCAAGGTAGTGGATATTTGGTTGTCAAAAATGGCGAAATGTCATCGGTGCCAATGGATCGCTTTTGATGACTGTAATAGCATAATATGCGGCGTTCTCATTAGATGGCTCTTTGTGGTTTCTGAAGAATGCTTTGCTAATTGTAGCTGTTATTTTAAGGTTGTTTTGAGTCAAAAAGCCTAACTGTAGAACGTTTCTTTAGGGAGAAACAACCAGGGTTTCTTCCAGTGAGGGAGGAAATCACCTGGATCAAAGTGCGCTTTGGCACCGGGACGTGATCAAACTGCTCATGTCTTTAAACAAAATCACATGTGATTTAGTGGCGGGGAGCTTCCACAGCGGTGCCACAGTATTGTTTCCAAAACTCCTTTAAGCATTGAAAATGGAAAACAGTCGCTGTGCTCGGACTTTCAGCACAGAGACGGAGAAAGAAAGAAGAAAAAAACATCACGACGTGCAGAAAAGTAATCGTAATTAAAGCTGAAGGGAGGGTTTTGATGCAGGCCCGCGTGGCGTTCTGTGGGGTGCGTTTTGGTTTACCATAACAGCGTCCCGGGCCAATTGTCAGGGTGGCCAGGATGATATCATGGAAGGGAGGGATGTGTGGCTGCGAATCAGCTTTGGTTGCTTAATGAAAAATGGCAGGTAGGGTTCGGTTCCACCAGGAGACGGCACCAGGACACACAAACACACACACACACACACACTTAGATCAGCAGTAAGGCTAAAAACAGCTAGAGTAAGTAGAGGGTGTTAAAAACTCTGCCTAAAAAGTGATTGACCCTTCAATAACGTGAAAGTATTTAAATTGACTCTTTTAAATCGTGGTGCAGGCACACAAACTAGATCAAATACATTTAAAATATTCATTCATCTCACCTGTACCGTTTCCAACAGCCTGCATAGTGGCATCAGGCCCCAGGGTGTCAAAGTCATCTTTTATTTCATCTGCACAGAGAGAAAAAGAGGGTGTGAGGAGAGGAGGGGTGAGTACCTCTGTGCACCATGCAAACCAACAAACACTGACAATGAGGCCTTTAAGAAGAAGGTATGGAGAAAGCAATGAAGGCACCGCTGTGCATCCGAGGCTTTGTTCGGCATGCTTAATGAATGCTATCATCGGAGCCAGACAGTGACTTATTTACCTTTTAACATGACGACAAGCAGTGGGGGAGGCGAAGAAAGCTTCAATCACCAAACAGAGCGATTAAACACAACACGGAGCACATCCACCTGAGCAATCATAGAGCTCCAGCCAACACGCAGGCGGAGCTTATTACTCCCTGGCTGTGTCGCCGCGGCAATCCTCCGCATGCAGCATCACGCTCGTTTTATCATATGTCATTTGGTGGATGTTTCTCTCCAAAGCTGCTTGTTGGGAGCATTGTGAGCACACACATTCTTTTGATTTGCCACAACCCCCTGGCAGAGAGTTAAGGCCTCGCTACCAACTCAAAAGAACACAATGCTTAACCACAAATTAAGAGTTTTGGTTGCACAAACATTTCTCAAGGGCAGAAATAACCTCATTGGTTAGGGTAAACCTCAGGTGGGTGGAGAGGAAGAATGAACTGGTGAAGTATGTTAGCTCAATAATATGGGCACCAAAATGGGAATCTATGGTTAGGGTTAGGGGTTACATCTTTTAAATTAACTAATCAATACTTGCTCGGTATATGTGAGCAGTTTCACTTTGAGATTTTGGACTCTGAGATTCATTTCAACAGAAAGCCTGGCTGTGAATAACTAACCGTGCAGAAGCATTGGTTTAAACAGGACAGGTTCTTACTGCCAATCAGGATAATGGTGTGCAGACGTTGCCCTGGCACAGGTGAGGTGACAGTAAATAAACGGTGGATTGACAGGCTCGTAAACAAACCCTCTTCTGACAAATTCATCCCACCGCGGTCGACAGGAGGACACCGACCGGACAATCAGCTTAAGAAGTCCTCGGTCCCTCCTTCCTGCCTCGACGGTAAAAATTAAATCAAGGTGCTTCCGAGAAAACGCAGGCTTTGAGTAAAAAAACCTGCATTGTGCGCCTTACATCTGTTCTTGCTCTGCTGCTCAGGCAAGGATGTTACAAGTGTTGCATTGTGAAGATTTCTTTTTTTAAAAGTCCACAGCAGGATCTGATGTTTCTGCTTCTCCCTGAGCTATTAAACCCAGGATGAGCACACATGTTACAGAAACCTGGCTGAGATATTACAGGAAAGGTGGTGGGTGTATTGTTTATAATAATGTTATCCTGTGACACAAAAGCCAGAAACCAAAACATTTCTTTATTTTTAGTTGAAGACAATGGGGAAGTCGTGGAATGCTTTCTAAGGCTCTTCTTGAAATTAAAGATTTGGCTTTTGCGGTGAAATGATAAATACCCCTGCCAATGGCTTCACAGAATAATGACAGACTGTTCTGCAGGGGTATGTCCTAGTTTAACTTTCCCCTTGCGAAGGTTTTTTAACTTTACATTTTGATTGCACGTCTGACAAACAGCATCCAAACCGCAGTCGAAGTATGAGAAAATGAATGGGTTTTCGAACAACATAAATTAAAGTATGACAAAACAAAACAGATTTTGCACCACAGATTAAAAATATACCCAGATATCAGCACGTTTGAAACCCTGAACAGTGAAAACTCCCTCACTGTGTGTCCTCGTAGGCACCGTGTTTGCTCAGGGTAATCAAATTTGGCTGCATACTTTTGGTCTGACGCAAGGGGATGACCAGTGGGATTTACTGGCCCTCCACTCTCCCCTATTTACCTTGGACAACTTTTGTTATCTGTGTTCTAAAGGGAGGACGGCTGCTTCCAGTAGGAGGTAGGCTAATACCACGTACACCTCACTTCTATGGCCTCTGGCACACACACATGCAATCCATGCCAGCTTTAAGCTACATTCAACTGGGACAAAGTGTCATTATAGGCTCCTGGGTCTTTCTACTGTAAGAAAAGCCACTGCACACATTTTATAAGACAAGACCAATGTCAAAAACAAGGGGAAAAAAAGGGATTCGATTTCTCCTGGAGTCATTTTTGCCACAAATATGCACCTATTTTGGGTAGTGGAAAGCATTTTGGACGAAAACTGTCCACTAAATGCTGGAAAAGTGTGTTTTGTCAGTGGTAAATCACAGAGGACGTGAGGCAGTAAGGTACACACCTCCTAGAAGAGCGATGTTGAGGTTTTGAGACTCAGGAGGAGTCCAGAATACCTTGGCCAGACGTATTCCACCTATTTTCATAGTGGCTCTGATGCTGTTTATTTTGAAAACATTCCTATTTTTATGGCCGCTCACCGCAGGCGCTTTAAAGTCCTGCCTTTGTGCGTTTAGCCCTGATTCATCCTGATCCTGCCCAGTATGCACACAATAGCTTCAGAAACTGACAAGCTTTGATTAAAACAGGTTTGAGAAAGAGGATGGCATCTTTGATATTTTGACACTATCGTTCCAGCAATTTAGAGCCAATGAATAGTGTTTTTTAAATTATTGGCAGGGTAGGAAAGCATCTGAAACACTGCACTTATTGTAAAATGTGGGGATGCGATAGGTGTTTAAATGGCAAATTAATAATCACAAAACTTGATACACGTGCAATGAAAACAAGAAGCACTGTTTTATCAAAAGCAGAAGGACACATTTGGCGAGAAATGTCATTAGGAAGAGTCCTTTTAGATAATATATCTCAAGCAATCCGGATAAAAAGAGGGATTTCTCGCTGCAATGTTAAGACGCCCTACAGAGACTTAAAAAAGGGCAACGGGAAAACGCAGGTGATTTATTTGAAACTGTCTGTCAGTGATAATGATGTCATGCTTTCCAGCACATCGCGTCCAGCCTCAATGTGGGATGAAGGAATGTCAAGGACAGACACAAGACTCTGATTGTGCCCTGAAATCAGAAGAGGCTCGGCGATAAATGTTCTTTACTACATTTCAGAAGATCCTCTAAGCTGTGTTGCTAAAGACACAATTTACAACCCATGGAATAAAGAGTGTCTGTTTTGTTTCTGGGCGACATATGTCCTCACTTTTACTCATGAAGACATTACTACCGCTTACAAGACCTGCGTAAAAAAAATGATAGGGGAGTGACGACCAAATCAGTCCGAGGAGGAAGGAGGGGGGGTGCTAACTTATCTCAGGCCTAAGTTATGTGCTGAGGTATCACTGTAGACACTTAGGCACCGAGGAAGCAGAAAAAACAGGCTGGGAAACACAGCACCCGCAAGATTGGGAAAGAGACTCCCAAACGCTCTAATGAACTTGACTTGCTCTCTGAAATATGTCAGACACTTTATCACACGAGAAGCATATTATCTGGGAATTGCAACATAGTTGAATTACAGACATTATGGCACCGCGGGTCTTTATCAAATAAACAATTACCGTATGCAACGACAGCTTGTTTATCCTTTATCTTGATTTATTTACCAAACTGTCTTTTCTTCCTCCCTCCCTTAAGGAACTGTTATTTAGGAGAGGCAAATGTTGATACCCATTTTTTTTTTTCATCCCTAATAAATGTGCAATTTTCCCCCATATTAAAATGTAAGACTGCTGAAATGTTCCTCGGTTTTTTTCGGCAGCGTGCACAGCTAGTTCATTAGCAGAAATGAATAGCGGAGCCCGGCTCATTTAAATTGGCTGTCTTACATGACTTCTCGCCATACTCTGTTCCTGTCACATGCTTCCAAGAATCATTGACTCTTATTATACATGTAAATGGCTATCATAAAAATAAAAATTTCATTTAAGATTGTTAATGACTTTTCGCAGCAGTCTGGCTTCCTTTAATGATTATACCCTGCCCCCTAATTAAAAGTATTTATCTTTCAAGCATCCGTGACTGGGGCCCCTGCAATCTGAGCTGCTCCACAAAAGACGATAAGTCAGTCAAGTTTGGAAAAGGTATCACCTGCCTGGGATTAAGCAGCTTGTGAGTCGGGAGGGAGGGGGGGGTTACACTGCATCAGTCACTATTGGAGGTTGAAATACAATAAACCCTAAGTAAAAGTAGCCTCACATGCCTTCTGTAGAATCTGCAACATTGAATCAAAAGCACACTCCTGCTGCTTCCCTTTTCCTTTTTGCGAGGTTATACATTACTGTAAATATTTTTCGTTGTTTGGCTTTTCTATAAGCGTGAACCAAATGGTCTCCGCCGCTCACGAAGAAAAATGTTTATCGTGTGCGTCTGCTGAGGGAGCATCGTTCGGGGGCTCCTCCGTCAGACCTGGCTCAAGCCGTGTTTGCACACCGCTCCGTGGGGTTTGTTTTCGTCTACCCGGGCACCAGATGGGTGGGGTTTACGGTGTAAGGCGACACCACGAGTGGCAGGATGTGCACACATTCGCTATAAAGTATCAGAAAGTCAGCTTAGTGGGGTGGTGTGATTGACAGCTCACCTGCACCCACACATCTGGTAGAAGGAGAACAAAAGCTAGTTTCTTAATGTATTTCTTTAGCTGAATCTGTATCGAAAAAGGACGTTTTTCTGTATCTTTAAAAGGCAATTATTAGGTTATTTAATTTGTTGACATCTCAACCTCACATGACATTCGCCCCACACAACGTAAAAAAATATCATTACAATATCCAATTTCCTGGACCAAATAAAACAAAAATATCCAGCTTTCTGCTTTCTAGGAATGCAAGTCATGATTCTCAGATAGCAGGTGAATACAATGTAAGATATGTTCTCGTTATCATGAGCAATCTGACTGGATAAGAGCACATCCACAACTCTTTAAGTCAAAACCCACATTACAAATAGTTAGAAATCCTCAGTTTGCCCTTCATCCAACCTATAGTTTGGAAATATGTTCTTTTATAACTCCTCCCACTGAGGTTCCTCTCCACCAATGAGATGAATTCCCTCTCTGCAACATCTGGACACTCACCAGTACCGTCGACGGAGGCGCTCAGCATGTCGTTGTCGGGCCAGATGTGCTCGACTCCGCTGTCCCGCATCTCGTCGTCTTCCTCCTCCTTGGAGAGCAAGCCGTGGCTCTCGGCCCGCGGGGAATTCTCCGGGTTGGTGAGGCTGGCCGGGCTGCCTGTACCGTTGATCAGGGGGTCTTCCTCGGACACCAGCAGCTTGTCTTCCTCCTCCGTCTCTGAGCCGGTCTCAACCACATTCTCGTAGTTCAGAGCTGAAACACACAGAGAGGAAGGAAGAAAGGTCAGTACAGGAGAGAAATCATCCTTATGATCAAGAGAAACATTTCTGATGAGTAATGTAGGCGTATCTACTTTAACATAAATGACAGAGGAATCTGATTTCAGCTTGTTTTTTGAAATTGAGGTTTATTCCCAGATTTAAAAAGGTCACCCCACATCACTGCTCGGTCCAAGGCGTAGGCGCTTTTTTTTTTTCTTTTTGGGTTACACCCCAATTACAGCATCCGCGACTGGAATCTGTGACTGAACCGCAGCGGTGGGCAGACAGCTGTCGAGGAGATGCGAGCCAAAATAGCCACTAATTTTCAGTCCTGCTAACATGCCTAGGATGCCAACGAGCTGCACCTTTCAGGACGGCTCTGCTCCCAAACATACCCGTCACGTTTCACATGCTCGGCATACCTCGTACAATATAACAAATGTAGTCGGTATGCATACGAAAGGCTCAACTTATAGTCGTTTAGATTATTCATCACATTTGCATTGCCACTGAACCGTGTTTCCTAACATAAGAAAATATGACAGGGCCTTGAGGGCGCACATTCAAGGACACACACACCCTTACACACACTCCAGGGCCCGCCCGGTTCCACACACATATGCCTGCTTTTCCTAAAATAGCTGGCCTGTAAATAAGGGGCTGTGAACTCAATCAAAGGTGGCTTCGCGTGCATATTTGTCACCGACGTCGGCAGGTTCTTCGCCGCGGAGTAAATTGTGGCAGAAAGGGCCGTCAGAAGACTTATTGGAGGGGCGCAGATGGAGCGCGAGGGCGAGCCAGAAACATGGCATCACATGGGGACACACCTCATTGGCAGCTTGTGCAAGAATGTTCTGCGGTATGAGCCAATCATGGGAAGACCCAGACTTTGAGCCACCATAGTGACGCTTTTTAATGTGCTTTAGCTGAATTTATGCTCCTGAGTAATAAAGAAAAGCTGGAGCGAGCTCATAAGTCTTTGATGAAAAATCAACAATCTAATAGCTTGGAGAACGTTTTAGCGTGTACATAAATAGTGTATAATATGCCTCACATTGTGTATTCGACGGGCTTAATTACACTTTATGTGCCTTCCGAGGTCTAAAAGTGTCCCTGCCTCTTGAACTCTCCCAGATTCAAGAGTGCTGAGCAGATGAAGTCCGTGCATTTCCGAAGACGTTATACATATCAAAAGATAAGCCTCGCCACATCTCCTCCCAACACGTCTCCGTACGACCGACTGGTCCGCACTTGCCTTCAGCGAACAACTGCACAACAGGTGCAAATTAAAATGAAAACAGGGCTTTCAAACGTGGGAGGGGGGAGGGCGGCGGGGTGGGAGGAGGGGATGGCAGGCAGGCTGGAGGGGGGGGGGTGGTGGGGGAGGAGGGTGGGAGTGTGGTGACCTGCCTCGAATACCAATCGACGGAAGAAACAAAACCTTTTCAAGAGGTGTGATCACAAGGGTTTAGGCAAGTTCAGACTCAGTAATGCCCCTCCGAGATGACAAAAAGGCAATGCAGGCTGGAGACCCCGAGTGGAGAGAGATTCCTGGGTGGTCCAAATCTACCTAGGTACAATTGATATTAAGTCTTTATATGAAATATTATATATTTATTTCAAAGCCTATACCTGTTTGACTTCAACAATCAAAACACTTTGTCAAATCGGGGAAATTCTCATCTTGACGTCCCCTCAAAACAACAAGATTATCATTTTGGAAGTTGTGACCCTTCACCCCTGAGGTTTTGAACCTTTTCTCAGCAATGTCCCATCAGCTCTGTGTCCCCCCCCCCACCCCCCCCCCCCCCAGCCTCGAGAGAAGGAGGGGGTGGGTAGAACAAAAGGCCAAGAGGCTTGGGAAGCTATCAACCCGTTGCTGTGAACCTGATCTCTGGATGCAGATTCAATGACGGCGAGCAGGGGCCGGCTGAATGAAATTATCTAAGGCTGGACAGGTTTTAAAGGGCCCATTCTTCCCCAATAAAAGGAGCGAGGGAGCTTCTTTTTGTTTAGCAACACATCCACCGCGGCAACGCACACCGTTCTGACTTCAATCCTCCCGCATAGGGAATGAGGGAATGCATTGTCCAAATCTGCACAACAAACTTTCCGGAAAAATCCTGGATAAGTTTTTAACACATTTTTCTATCTCCTGCTGTTTCATGTGACGTCTTGTTCTGAAGTTTGCAGAACACATTTAAGCACGGGGGGGGGGGGGGGGGGGCGTTTGAACTGTCTCCGAAAAGCTACAGTAGAAGCAATCTTCTCCGAACGTCAGCTGTCTCCTCCGCATTCAACGTATACCTCCAAGAAGGCAAAATGACAGTGGGGTGCTCGTCAAGTCAAACGTGTAGTATTAACGTCAAGAAAGCCGCCATTGTTTAGGTGCCACCGTTGACAAGAGCCTCTCCCTCTGCGAGCACGAAGCATCTATTGGTATTGTGTCACGCAACAAAGTAATTCTAACCTACTAATATTTCACAGGCAGTTATTTCGCCCCCCTCCCCCGAACCTCGCTCTTAATCAGTCTTTTGTGTTGCTGAGACAAAGAAAAGATAGTGTTTACTTCTCCAAAGAAACCTCTCCTTTTTCTTACCTTAAGTGTCATGCTAACAAAAGCAATTGCGGTTGGTGTTTTACAAAATCGTGCTACCTGCGTTTCGGCTAAATAAAAGGAGCCTGTTTGACTTGTCGTGCTGATAATTAAATTGACACAGCGCAACTCTTGTTTAATATCGGGTTTTAAACTATCTGACATAACCCTTTCACAGGCTTGGCATTATTCTGTCACTCAGGGAAGAGTAAAGAGCGCAGAGGAATATTGTATATTGATCAAGATGGTTGGAAGCATCAGCAGTGACAGCCTGAGAGAGGAGCACAGAGTGGGAGAAAGTCTTATTAAAATCTCATCATTTCTTTGATGAAGATAAATAAAAAAAACAATGGCACAGGGCAATGCTTCAGCTCTGGCAGTCGTATTCTGCACATACTGAGGAGCCGGTGGAATGAATTTAGTGTCGGGGAAACAAACTCCAAATCTAAAATGATTGTATTTACAAAGCGTCAGGTTTGACAGCCGACAAATGGCTCCAGTGATCAAAAACGCCTTTAATGTTGGACTCATAATTGACTGCTGCAAAACCCAGAGATAACTCACTCCCTGTTCGCGTTTGACAGCAGTTGTCTGACCACATGCTGCATTCAAAGACACCAAACACACTCACTCGGAGGAATACACAGCCACCAACGTGTACCTTTGATGTTGACCCATCTGTTTGTCGGGAGAAAACCTTGTATGTATGGTAAGCATGCACGGAATCTCTTTCAAGCTGAGGTAGTGACATCAAGTAAAGTCAAAGATGAGCTTGTGTTTACAGTAAGTCTTCGAGGTGGTGACGGTTTAACTTCTTGAATTGACCAGACAGTCAGTAATGCAACATCATTAAAATTAATTCTAAGATGGATGCAAATTCAAGAAAAAGGGAAACTTATCTCCAATTTAAAACTTATTTTAGCATTGAAATCTTCCCCCGGAAGCTGGGTTCAGAGGTGTCAGACCTGTACTGTGCCGAGGAAAAAACGTTTGACAATGCTAACAGGTATTATCGCATTTATTAAACTTCGCCAGAGCCATCACCCGGAGGACTTTGCGGTGAAAACCCTTCCTGCCGCAGAGCCAGGGAGAAACAGAGCTCTTTCTGTTCGGCAGGCCAGCGGTGGAGGTGATGGCTGCAGGGAGGATGACTAACACCCACGTTCGCGCTCTCACACTAACCCCGGCTGACTTTTTTTTTTTAGTCGAGTGTCGGGGCTTAGCTCCAGGTGACACGCTCGGCCTCCTACGCCGATAATGAGCCAGGACATTCTCCCTATTGGACGATAACTGCTCACGCTCGCTCCCTGTCTCATGAATGTGAGCCAAGCGGATCACCTGGATGGCTGCGAGGGAGATGGAGGAGCAGGAGTGTTAGTCAGTGTGTGTGTGTGTATGTGTGTGTGTGTGTGTGTGTGTGTGTGTGTGTGTGTGTGTGTGTGTGTGTTTGTGTGTGTGTGTGTGTGTGGGAGGGCATTAAGGTGGAAGCGAGGTCGCTGCCTTGTGGCTACGGCCGGCGGTAGTGGATTCTCATCATGACCTTTTGTCTGCCATTGTTCCCGTCTGCAACAGTTTAAACACTTCTCCGTAAGTCCTACTCATGTCGGATGGAAACCTCGCAGGAAGACTCGTTAACTTACTTAAATGTTATATTAAATACTCCTTCTATTAAATCTTATTTCTTGATATATTCTTGTATTTCCCTCTTAATAAGCGCCACAATATAAAAAACTGATATCCAAACAAATGCAGAAGTTATACAATTTATAAAAAGTGTTTCAGTAAATAGAAAATGAGACACACATTATATATAATTCAAGAATATTTTCCTTTTTTTGACAATAAAAAATCATATTTAGATTGAGCTAATACAATTTGACAGCTTAACATACTGAATTAATATTCTTTTAAAGGTTTCATAGCCTCAAATAACTGTTCAACTTGCAAACATTTATATCAGATGTCTTATATTTTAAATGTTCCCCAGGTATTATGTCCGCTAAACAGGGCCCACTGGTGCTGTCTAGGAGCCAGACAAAAGAATGGCAGACATGTTTGGATATTTTGTGCTATCTTGTCTCAGTATAATGGTGTGATCGAGCACAAGGGCCAAATCAGGGCCAAGTCGGTGAAAGGACGGTGGCAGAGGGCAAACAAAAGCCCTGAAAAGAGACAGAGAGAGAGTGAGGGGTGAGGGCAGGGAGGGAGGGGGGGGGGGGCGACTTGGGAGAGACGATGAATGGCGAAAACTCAGTGAAGTGTAAACGCAACCTGGGAGTGTGTGTGTGTGTGTGTCTGTCTGGGCAGCATTAGAGAGGGGGAGGGGGGTGTCGCTGAAAGTGAAGTGAGTGAGTTTGACTGATATGAGTCGTGAAAGACACAAGGTCTTTTGAACTGTCCAAATAAAATGAGGACTTTTATGTATTTAACAGTCAACCTCTCAAACTGTACCACACTGAATAAGAAAATCAACAGTCTGCTTCGACAGCCAGATCATTCAAGATTTACAACCAAATACAGCAAATTACAGCACCTGCCATTTTCTATGTCCTGTTGACCATTAGAGCCTTACACATTAGACCTTTACAGGATGTGTTCCCCTTTAAATCACCACTAACACACCTAAACTACTTCTTATATGTGTTTGTGTTGAAGGGGAAACTTTGCGTCACCACTCATCCGTCAACTCGGAGACCCTCGCAGCACCCACTGACTCTAATTCAATTAAAGTCCCATTTATTTTGCCGGGGAGGCCGGAGCAACAGGCATTGGGGTGGGGGGGGGGGGCAGAGAAAAGCTTCGAGGTTTGCTCAACAGCTCAGAGGTCCCACCTTTGCCGGGTCCTGCACGGATTCAACCATCTGTGCCCCCCCCCCCCTCCTCCCACAGTTCACACATGTTCCTGCCTCCAACAAATGTTCGAAGTAAACCCCCCTCCTCCTCCTCCTCGTCGTCACACAAGCCAAAGAAGAAGAAGAAGAAGAAGAAGAAGAAGAAGAAGAAGAAGAAGAAGAAGAAGAAGAAGAAGAAGAAGAAGAAGAAGAAGAAGAAGAAGAAGAAGAAGAAGAAGAAGAAGAAGAAGAAGAAGAAGAAGAAGAAGAAAAAGGACACACAAAAGCTTCCCCTGGCTGCCCTCAGGACTCCCAGGCCAGGAGAGTGGGAGGGAGGATTTCAGAGAAGAAGAACAGAGTGTTGGTGGGGAAGGGGAGGAAGGGGGGAGGTTTAGAGAGTATATATGTTTTATTCCGACTCAGGTGAGCCTCCCTTTTGCTCGCCTGACACACGTCAAGCAACGGGAAGAGGGGGGGAAAAAACGGTTAAAATTAGAAAATTTAATTTATTTGATAATTTCCCAGAATAATTAGAGTTAATATGGGTTAATTAATATGCAAATCTCTCAGCAGATGTTCGGTAGCAAGGCTGCGCGCGGCTGAGGAAAAACAGCCCCCTTCTACTTTCTCCTGCCTGGTTTTGGCTGTCAGTTATTGGCCCGTAATTACTGTAACTAACCAAACACACACACACACACACAGAGGAGCAAAATAAAACGTTTGCCGGGTGAACTGCTTCCAGTTTTGGGGAGTCGGCGCCGGCTTCACACACACATAAGAGAGACCATCGCTAATTTCCCCTCCACTATAAAGACTCTTTTTATGCTCCGAGCTGAATGAACGCAGCGAGTACTTTAAACAATTTGAAATGTGCGAGGCTTTGTGTGTGCGCCGATGTCTAAATGTAAGTTGTAAAGAAGGAGAGGCAGCAGTGGAGCACCTGCACGTTCTTATGGAACAGAAAACACAGCTAATAAAGCAGATGTGTAGAAGTCTGTCTCACCATAATACACGGATGGGAACATGTTTACTTGTGTGTTTGCATCTGAATAGTGAATGCCATAAACATGCATATATTACTATGAAGAGAAATGCTTGAATAAATACATTCCCAAATTAGTTGATCGATAACTAGAAAAACATGTTTATTTTAAATAGATTTCCTATTTCTTTAAATTCAATAATAAATTCAATATTGTTCACGTTTTCCAAATATACACTCAAGGCATCATTTACATGTGTGTGTCATCATTTAACAATTAATCCATCAGTTCATGGACACATAAATAATTAGATTTTTTTTAATCAAAAAGGTAAAATATTGACTGAATACTGCATTTTTCAATATTTCCTGACTCTTTAAAAACGACATAATGTTTCAATTAGCCTTAGAAATAATCTGACTTGTTATGGGAACAGTCACTGGTTACAGCGCTCACATGTCTCTCCTCTGTGTGTATTCTTGTGGGACGAGGGAAGGGTTACCTTTAATAGAATGATTTAATTCATGAATTCTTCCCTGGGGAGGGAGAGAAATATAAGAGCCTATCTCAGGGTGCTTTGCCAGGGTTCTCCTGTGGTCAGCTCTCTTCAATAATAATGTGTTTCCGATAGTAAGGAGTGTGTTTGTGTGTGTGTGTGTGCCAAAAGCAGAGACTGTTATCTAAATCGTTCTTTCTCTACGGCAGAGTCTCTCTCCCTCTTTCTCCTCTTCCTCCTCCTCCTCCTCCTCCTCCTCCTCCTCCTGCCCAGTCTCAAAGGGACACCGTGGCTCAGTGCCATGAGTCCACGCCCCGGCACACAAAAACACACACACACACACCTACATGGAGCAGCAACATGCATTCATAAAAATAGCCGTGCACACACACACATACATGACCAAGCGGCATGCAGAACATTTTTATAAATAGGAGCACACGCTTTCACACGAGTTAAAAACACACACACACACGCACTAACAGACACACAGCGTGTTCACACACACACACACACACACACTCAGGTGGTGGAATCTGCTGACATGGCCTCGTATCAGGTTAGATTTCGAGGTGGAGCGGGGAGGGGGTGCCAAATTGATAGTCACAGCCTTCTGTTATCAGCTCTGACTGTTTAATATTGAACCCTGGCTTCGTGTGTGTGTGTGTGTGTGTGTGTGTGTGTGTGTGTGTGTGTGTGTGTGTGTGTGTGTGTGATGGCCCCATGAGAGCCGGTGTGGCCTTGCAGTACTTTGTGCGCAGCGCCACCGCGATAACACATCTGCTTTGGGTTCATCTGTTTATGAATCACTCTTATCTGCCCTGGAAGTGCTACACTGCTCCCGAGTGTGTGCGTGTGTGTGTGTGTGTGTGTGTGTGTGTGTGTGTGTGTGTGTGTGTGTGTGTGTGTGTGTGTGTGTGTGTGTGTGTCTGTGTGTGTGTGTGTGTGTGTGTGTGTGTGTGTGTGTGTGTGTCTGTGTGTGTGTGTAAGTGTGAGTGTGTGGGAGTGTATGTCTGTGTTCCTGTGTGTGTTGCTCTGTAAGCTTGTGACATTGTGAGTTGTTGAGAGTAAAACAGGAAGGGGTAGATGGACTTTTGATAGAAAATGGAGAGCAATCACAACTTAAATCTGATTTACATTCGATGAAACCCTTTAAAACACTTTTCTGTGGCTTAAGAGCACTTGTTTATGATTAAGAGAACTACATGAAAGTTACATGACACCTATAGACAGCCACCTTTTCGTGCACCTATGAGGTAACTCTTTCCCTCGCAGCACAGAGAGGCAAAATCAAGCAATTCTTCATCCCTGACGGCCCCCACGTGCCTCGTTTTAATAAAAAAGAATCTATAAAAATAAATTACTTGCACTAAGTATATGCAAATTCAAATGTAAGCAATCATTGCAAAATTAATTTTGCCAGAACTGATTAAAAGCTTTAATAAATCTATATACAGTATTGCGCCAATCTGATATTGTAAATTTATTACGCTCCCTGTAAGATTAATTATAAAGCTACGGTAACATATTGCACTGCCAGGCCAGATTACTGTACTTTTTTGTTAATAACAGTTAAGCAGAACCTGAGCTGTAATTACCGACTAACAGAGGCTTTTGATGCCGATTTCCCTCACCGGGAGGAGGGAGAATGAGATCCAGGCCTAAGAAAGAAACAAATGAAGGCTTCTCCTCTCTATGCATCTATTTTGGAAGGAAAATAATTAATCACTGCTTCAAGTTCATCTTTTAATATTGCAAAATCAAGGGAATACAGGCTGGGAACTGAGGACATGCATTTAAAAAAAAGTGTCCTCATTTGGTCTGTGAGTTAAGCAAGGCACCAACACTAACAGGGTGAGGGGTTGAATTCCCTCTTGAGCAACTCAATAATGTTTCAAAAAAGACAGCAAGATGGTTATTTTTTTTAAAGCAGAGCACCTTGCAGCTGTGTCAGGCATTCATCCCAGACTCTTTCACCTTTTTTCCCTCAGACACCAAACACTGTGGAGCAGCGCAAACAACCGGTTTGATCTGGCCAAGGTTGTTTTGCATTCCTGTCCACGGCAACGGGGCCATGGCCACGTTTATCTCAGAAAAACAGCACCTGAGAGCTAAAACAACAATTTCTCACCGGCTACAGGGCTCCTCAAAAGCAACAAGGGACAGTTTGACTGCTCTGGTTATTATGTGTGATAACAGGATGACCACTTTGCTTTTTCTGTGTCCTTCTTTGACATAAAAGGCAAGCAAAAACAGGACAGAGTGAGACCTCTCGCTGTCATAAAACTCTGCCAGTCACCAGCTGTTTAAAGGTCGATCAATGTGTGTGTGTGTGTGTGTGTGGGGGGGGAATGGAGGGGGGAGTCAAGCAGGGACCTCAGATGGACTAAAGAGATCAGACAGGATGAACCAGGGGGGTGGGGGGGGGGGCCAGGTGAGGGGCCACAGGAGGGTGAGTAGGGGGGATGAGAAGTCTTCCTCTCTGGTCCGAGCCAATCTGGGGGCCCAGGGCCTCATTCACATGGTAATGAGAGTGTAAAATCACATCTGTTACCCCCACACGCACACACACACACACACACACACACACACACACACACACACACACGCACACACGCACGCACGCACGCACGCACGCACGCACGCACGCACGCACGCACGCACGCACGCACGCACGCACGCACGCACGCACGCACAGCAGACCTTTGTCACCTGAATAGCATCCCCACCAGGTATCAAACAACCACCAGGAAATGGAAAGTGTGTATGTGTGTGTGCCTCATCCCCAGCAGGCAACCGGCAAACTGGGCTCTCCAATCAGTAAATCACACACACACACACAGTGGAGAGGTGGCCTGGGCCCTCGCAGAGAGGGAGAGCCCTCTGGAGAAAGGCGACTCTCTGACACTGTTACCAACTTCCCAATTAGCTGCCATCCAGCCAGAGGGGGGAGGCTGTGTGTGTGTGTGTGTGTGTGTAGCGGGGAGGTGGACAGTTAGGGGGCATAGCTTATTGTCACGGCAACGACCCAAGCGTCCAAAAGCATTTCCTGGAAGCGTTTTTCTTTTAGTGGGAAGTTAGAGCCTTCAGGTAGAGGGTGAACATACATAAGAAGAATTTGAAGGATGTAAACATTTCTCCGTTCCGAATCGATTGTGGGTGTGAGTGTGGGATTTGCACACCTTTCTATCTGCGTGTGAGTTGGTGTGTGAGACAGCGCTAGCGGCAAGGTACGCCAGGTGTAAGACAGCAGCGAGATGACACAAGTTAACCTCGCTCTCGATCTCGGTAAACGGCACAAACAGGCGGCCGAGGCCCCAGAGCCCCATGACTTATACATGACGTGGGTGGGAGCAGACCGAGGCATTTTGTTTCCTTTTTTTCCCACTCTTGCCAGTTGCATTTGTTTTCATGTTGTACCTGTCTTTCTTATCCAGCCGCAGGAGGGCGAAAACCACACTTTTAATTACATGGTGGGAGTTGAGGGTGGAAGCGGGAGGAGGGGTCTGTGGGGATGTGGATACCTAGGGCTTTTTCACATACTGTGCTACACCTTAATAAGAAAACTAAAGACCTTAACACAACAGTTCAAAACAACAGCCACCTCCATGTTTACAGGTGCACCCTTTAATACGTCCATTTAAATGATTTGTTTTGTATGAATGAACTCCATTCCTGCCACTTAAATCATCTCCAACTGTCCATTTCAGACAAATACATGAGGTTCCTTTCAGTGAAGTGCAATTATTAGATAATTGGCTTAAATTCCCAGACTGACGACATGCAGTATTAATGTAATAATAAAGGTCAGCTGCATGATAGGTGTAAAGAAATACCCTTATGATGATGTTCAACAAAAGCCAGCTCGGTGAAGGAATGAAATCAAGATATATAATTGTTTTCGGTCAATTTATAATGATGTTTCAGGTATTAATAAGCCCTGAGCGACATTAAGCAAGTCCAGAAGAATTACCACCAACAATAGAATAAGTGGCTCTCACAACCTCTGATGCATTGTTGTGTGCATATATTTAGCAATTTGTCACACTATTATTACATTACCGAGAGCAGTTTGGCGCGTACACACTGTGTACCTTAGGTTTAATAAGATAATTCATCTGACTATGCAGACAAAAATACAAAAGTAAGACATATATTCAATCCTAAATTTCTGTCATATATGTATATGGCTTACATAATTGAGTAGCTCAATTGGCATGACGTGAATGGCTCCAACACACTCTGTAGTCTCCATATACTGTAAGTAAAAAGGAAATTTTGATCTAAGGCTTTTCCCCCCACCTACCCCTGGGTTCTGCCTCCCCGTGTTTCTGTCAATCCTCTGCTTTCTTTTTTGATCAGTGGCTTGAAAGAGTGCAGCATGTGTGAGTGCTCAGGTACCTGGGGTATGCCGAGGTGCTAATTAGCTCAGCAGGATAATTGATGTGTAGATTACACCGTTGAACAAATGCTCTGACTTGTTTGTTCTTCGCACTTCTCAGCCTCGCGCGAGGAAAGAGAAAAAAAAAAAAAAAGAATCCTTCTCGGCAGCACCTCCCACCCCCCTTTTACCTCAGCGCTAATGAACAATTTACCTGCCTTGTAAAGGAGGTGGTTAAGCCTGCCAAGGCAGAGGGGAAACAAAGAGGGGGTTGCACTGGAGTTCATTTCCCACAGGTGGAACTACTGTCTCCTGTGCTTCAAGACCTGCCTCTATTCCCCGGTGATACGGGGCTGGCTGTGGAAGAAGAGTGTGTATATTCGCTTTGCCAAACCCTGAAGGAGAGGATGGCGAGCATACATAATTCCAAAAGGGAAACAATTTAAAAAATGAAAGAGCATGCCATTAAGAGTGCCGGTAGGCTTCCATTGTTCTAACCCCCACCCCCCCACTCCTATAATGCTATTTCCTCCATCTTTTGTCTTTGGGACGCTATTATTAGCCGAGTGCGCACGCGAATAACCTCCCCCTCCCGCCCGCGTCCGTTCAATAGGGTTTGAATTTGCTCATTAACAGCTAAGAATCCGCAAACACATTCGCCGGAGCTTTTGCTACTGCTAATAAACTAATCATGCCCTCTCGTCTAATTGGGAAATAGAATGAGAGCTTCGCCTGAGGATTTTAGGAGCCGGGTTTCTATCGCAGAGAAGTGGAAGTGGAGCCCATTAGCAGGACAGATGTAGAGGCAAAAGGTGAACGGCTGAGATGTCGGCTCTCTGCCACACGGCTGGACCGCCCGTAATCTGTCACCCGCACTGGTTTACAAGTTAAACACATTATTGTGCTTATTGAGTCTCATTTCTAGGCTGCCCTTTTTTTCTCTCCCTGGTGGAGCGCTTACAAACCTGCCACGGAACTGTCACTGCATGCAAGCTATTACCATTTCTCTTAGCAGTCCTGATTAGTCAGGCAGGCCGGGCAGAGAGAGAGCAGAGAAGAGAGAGATAGGGGAACTAAGCCAAGACATAAAGTCTTACACTCATTGTTTCTTGATACTTCCTTCACATCCCTTAGAAACAGCGTCTCAGCGGCTCAACAAGCCCCCAAATGGCTTTATAGGTCTCCAATTTTCACAGCTCCCGGAAGTCATATCATTGCTATTCTCCCTTCTAAGGGGCACATCATTTGCACAGTGTAAATGAAAGGAAATGTGTTCAGCAAGATGTCCAATAATACCGTTAACTCTGTGTTTACCAAGGAATTAAAGCCCACCAGGACATAGTTGAGCCATGAAAAATGCGCTCAATACAACCTCCTTGAAGAAGATCATTTTATTCTCTTGTTATTGTGTTAGTGGCCTTAGGCACCTCGAGTTTGCTATGTCGCTGTGATAAGGGAGAAAAAAGATGAGTTCTCTTTTTTAGATCAACCCTGAACTCCCTGGGACAGATTACCGTGTCATCGAAAACCCGGGGCGGCATGTTTGGACTACACCAGATTGGGAGTCTTGCTGACTAACTGGCAGTTTCCGTCGCCAACCTGATAACTCTCCTCCAACATCCCTCACCCCGGCCCAGCCAGCTAAGCAGGCAGGCACTTTTTTGTTTTGTTTTTCCTCCCTGCCTTTTTCCTGTCGCCATCTCGGTATTTAATCTAACACCGGCAGGCGGCAAGAAGGGTTTACTTTTCCCCCCTCAAAGACAGCATAGCAAGGCAGAGAAGGCAATAGTGGGAGGAAGAGAGCTGAGCACTCAGGCGGGGAGGGACAGGGGAGTCTAGGCAAGGCACAGGAAACCTGGGCCAAGCGTCACTTTTAACAAAAGCCTTTCATCTTTCTCTCCGCTTTCCCTCAAGACAGTGCGCTTCCAGCAGTGGGATCCTTTTAAGTACATACCTGATAAGGGAACTTTTTTTTCTTCCCTTTCGAGAGCACATAAAGGAAAAGAATACCCCTCCCACACACATATACACACATCCCAGTGCAGTTAAAACCCTCTCATCGCTTTGAACGCCAGATACTGTCCCTTTTATCCCCGGCAAGCAGGTTTCCTATGGCTATTAACTCATTCAAAACAGGTAATTACGGCGGGCAAACAGAGACGCCACGGATCAGAGCGAGGCCCACTCCACCTTTGCAATCAAACCCTAAGCTAGCGAGTTAACAGGACAGAGGTAGGCGAGGATCCATTTGCGGATAACTGCGCCTAATCCATTTTAGTCAGGAGTCGCTGTGGCAGGGCTGTGTGTGCGCCGGGGGAGGACCCTTGGGATGTCTCTGATGGAGGGGTCATAAATCACGCAGAAGAAGTTGAAAAAGTCGAGCTCCCACGGAGGGAGAGAGGTAGCAGACTGGCGGGGGTGACGCCCCTCGGAGGAAAACAACTGAGGCTATCATCACCTTAGTTAAAATATCAGCAACCTCAGGACGGCCAGCGAGGGCGGGACGGCCAAACAATGCCCTCTTCCCTGCGGTAGGAGAAGAGAAGGATTCATGCAGAACCTCTGCTGGGTGGTTGTTATTGTGGGACAATTCCCTCAAGTGTAGTTAACATAGCATGAGCCAGTTGGTGGACATTTTTATCCAGACCTTTTTTGCTGCTTACATTTTTAGCATGGAGGATCCCAGTGGGAGTGGGACTACTAGCCTGGCAGACTTGCTCATGGGGAAATGAACCTTTAGCCCTGGCAGAGTTGGCACTTGAGCTCAAATACATAACCCTAACCTTTAACATGTGGTGAAGAAACAAATATGTTGTCTCACTAACTGAGTCATGTTACGAGGGGAATGAGAAAGTGCAGAGAATCTGAACTCAAGTAGGAGCCAAGTAGGCCTTTTGCACCTATCTTCTCATCTGCACAGGAAGTAAATGGCGCCCCAGGGGAGCACTCACTCTTTCCTTCCTCGTCTCCTTTTCTCTCTCCGCTGTTTGTTGTTTCAGGTAATGAAAACAGAGCGGCTGACAGAGACGTTTTCATGTTGTTTTCGTGACCCGAGCGACATGCCGAAGCCTCCCGCAACGCTTGTTCGAGCCAGAGGTGAAGTTTGACAAGGTCCTTAAACATTCTCTTGTCTCCTCCATCTCTCCACTCACATTTTGAAGCAATCTGTTGCATAAGAAAGTCCTTGTATCTATGGTAATGGGCAGCTAATTGATCCCATGGGGTTTCGCTGGCATAGGGAGAACTTATTTACTCTTGCGACAGAGAGATATTTCAGCTCAGACATTTTTTCTCCCTCCCCTCAAGCCTTCCTCTAATGTGACTATAACTCTCAAATTCTCTTATCTGTACAGGGCATGGTAAGGTGCAAAGGGGGCCAATGTCTACACATTTTCCCATTTGAGAAGCATGTGTTCGCGGGCTGACAACCAACTGCCCGTTGTACCGCAGAGTGGAACCAATCAGGCTTTAACACCTTGACTTTTCTCTCCAAATGTGGCCGCCGCTGCTGAGCTGCTTCACTCGCCTCGATGTCAGTGCTACAAATTGGCTTCCAACAGGAATCCAAGGTGCCAAAGAGCCATTAGACGGACAAAGGCTCAAAGTCTACCCAGGGATTAATGTGTCAAAATCCGTGTGTGATACACAGGAATCAACCCTCTTCATTAGGGCTTGCTGTAAAGCACCAAGACAGATTTCCTCTTTCTCAGTTCATCTCATCGTGCACTCTGCTCCGTGTCTTCTTGTAAAGACAGTTTTTTTTGTGGCTTAATGCTTGGGGCTTGAGGACATCTTGGCCATTTACCTGCTCCTTTCATTAGGTGTGAGGTGCTTCAGTAGGCTGCCCATATGTCATTAACATATCTATAGCTATAAATGAAGACTTTTAGTTCCCTAAGTGGTATGCTTATATTCTACGCCAGGAAGGCCCAGTATATGGTCGATGTTACCACTGGAAATGGCTGACATGGGATTTAATGGCCAACATTTAACCCGTTCAAAATGGCTGTAAAGAAATACAATTGGTATACATTGGTGGATGCATTATCATGATGACAACAAAACACCTGCACCACTGAAGGACAACAGGCCCGATTGTCAGCGAAGCCCATCTCCAATTAAACAAAGTCGTAATCTGCCCCTGACAGAGCGGATTAGGCTTTGTCCTGGTGGGGGCCTCATAGGGGGTGGAGGAGGAAGGAGGCGGTTAACCATGGCTGGCGACTTAATTTCCTGTGAATACGCCCTTGTATCCTCCCATAGAGGTACCTGACTCAGCGCAGTCAGTCGGCTGCTGGCCGTCGGGCGGCTGACTTGCCGTCTTGCTTGTGGGACTCAAATCCTGTCCGAGATAACAGCTAATCATTTGTCACCCTGAGAAGCAATTCCCTCCAATCACCCGGGAAGAGAGCGCCACTTTATTCTGTGGCGCTGTCAGGATGGCAAGAAATTACATTCGGCCATGCTTTCTCCCTCCTCGACTCCCCAACCCCCAAATCTCCCCTGAGCCCCGTTTGGAACGACAGAACAACAGCTGACAAGAATGGAAATGACAGACACACTGAATACATGGACATGTTTATATTGCTATACCTGAGAGGATGTCCCTTAAAAGGATATACTTCCTCAACCTTAACAAAAAAACAACCCTAATGTCAGTTTGAAACCTAACCCTCATTAATACATCTAAATGTGTTGAAAAAAACGTTTATCTTGTGAGAATATTCGGTCCAGACATACGTAATCACACAGGAGCTATGGGAAACTCTGAGAAAACACATGCATGCAGGCCTGGATAAAACATCCATGCAGCTGTTACATTTGGGATTCCTTAAGTTGTTACACTGTGACTCTCTCTTTCTCAGTCTGACAATAATTTATATGGAGCAGGGTCCAACAGCTGGGCCCAGAAGCTGAAAAAGTTAAAACCTCTGCCAAGACCTCGAAATTCACAAACTAGTTCATCAATGATGGAGATAATTTGCATGTGTGACATCCATGACGTTCAGAAAATGCTCTTCTAAAACAACTTTCTTATACACAACAACATTTATTTAGTGCTACGATCTTTCCATTTTATCACACAGTCTCTTAGTGAACTTTAGCCTTATCCTCTGTTTTGAAATGTGCACCTATTCTCTCGTTCTTGAGCAAGATGAGCCATTTCATCAGAAAGAAGTCTGATGTCTGGTTTCTCCGTATTACCAAACTCCTGATATCACGCCAGCTTGCCATTTTCCATTGAACTATGTGTTGACTTCCTTGTGTTTTAAACCAAAAGATAGGATGCAAGCAACACAACTGATTCAACTCCCATAGTAACAGCTTTCCAGCTAAAATGTTCCTCGGTGCATTAACGCTACAAGAGCTGAAAAGCAAAGCAGTTCATAAGGTTTCATATTCAGAGTTGGGACGGCTGCCCATACTGCATTGGCCATACTTAATTACATTATGCATGGCATGGGGATATTCATAGCATACATGAACAGTGAATTAAAAAGGGAAAAAGAGACAATATTGCCAGTGTGGAAAAGGACCTCTGACATTGAATGAATTTCGCGATGTATTCAAGAAAGGCACCGTCCTATTAGATTAGCAATGCTAAATTAGCGACAATTTAGAAAGAGGCAGAAGAAGTCCAACCTGAGAGGAGATCAGTGCGACGGGAGACACTAGCTTGTTGGTGGCATAATGCTAAGTCTGTGTGTTGAAGATAAGAGTGCCATACAGTAGGCCCAAGGCCCAATGCTGTGTGTGTGTGTGTGTGTAAGGATGTGTCTTATGTGTCAGAGAGTGGGGGGAGGATGTGTGTTTGTACACAGATATATATGAGTGTGTGTGTGTGTGTGTGTGTGTGTGTGTGTGTGTGTTAGCGTGCAAGACAAATGAGAAAGGTGCTTGACGGTGTGAAGCGACTTATCTCTCATTATGGGGAACAGTGGCTGAATAAGGCGGTCGATAGAAGAGAGAAACAATTAGAGAAAAAGCACCGAGGACTGAAGAGGCGCAGGTTTAGGTGTGTGTGCATGTGTGATAGATAGAGAGAGAGGTGGAAACAGCCATAAAAGTGTGATGGGTTATATATAAAAACGAGCTAAGAATGATGCTTAAGCTTTGACTTGATGTGCTGCCTTTTTTCCATTTTAAGGTAGCATTTGTAAAATGATCTATCAATAAATGGATCATGAAAAAAGAAGAGGGTGCGGAAAAAAATGTCCACTACTCAGAAATGTAAGAGCACGCTTTATTTTTTGTTGCACAAGCACAAATACCTAGGGAGGTGTCTGATTTTTCTCAGGTTTAACTGAATAATGTATGCATACTTTCACTTGGGCATGATGAAGCAATTTTGGCCTTTAAAACCTGCGAGTGGGGTGGGCTTCACTTCCTGTGCGTTTGAATAATTCAGACAGCCAGGTGGAGAGTCTCAGAATACTTGCTGCTGTCTTTTTTTTCTCTCTCCAGGATGTAAAAGAGCCGGGTGCTTATTCAAAATGGCTTCATGAAAGATTCAAATAGGTGTGGAGATACGGGGGACAAATGGCGGGAAAGTGTTGCGTAAACAAAGCGTGGGTTGCCCGAAAGATGCGTTCTTTCTGACACTCAAATTTAGTTTAAAAAACGACACCCCCAGTCATAATAAATACATATAAAACCTGACCTTTTCTCCTCATGTTTTTCACCTACATTTGAACATTCAGGTTCAGTCTGCCGTCACACTCTTTGCAAGTCACTCCGGATAAGAGCGTCAGCTAAATGGCTAAAATGTAAATGTAAAATGACAGGCCCTGGAGATCTAACTGCTCTGGATGTGTGTATGTGTGTGTGTGTGTTTGCCATGGAGTTCAGGTTTGCCCTTGATAAAAGTGGGGGGGAGAAGGGAAAAAAAGGAAAATATATTTGTGCCGAAGGAGAGAAAAATGAATAGGGGGATTTGGCGTCACAAAAAGTGTGTCTGACAGGTTGAAGGGCTGGAACCGTGAGCGAACGGACACCTTGGTGGAAGTGGCGTCTCTCGAACAGATATGAAAGAAGAAAGTATGATATTGGGAGGGATCAACAAAGGATGTGAAGAAATAACATCACAATGTGCCTTCAAAAACCCTAAGTGAATATTCTAAATAAAGAATGCCCATTATTTAAAAGGTATGACATGTGTAATTTAAAAATAAGGGGAGTGAGTAGCACTTTAACTGCCTGGCACCTCTGTATTTCGCAGATATAACACGTATTTATTGTGTCCTACCTTCTCGTTGCTTCTTGCTGACACTTAAATTTCCCTCTGGGATAAATAGACGCTGTATCTAGCAGAGGCCCCGCTGTTTAAACACACACACCGTGAGCTATCAGAGAAACAAAAGCCAGGTACTAGTCCCTGCAGAACCTTCAAATTACTTTAAATCGATGCAGTAAAATAAAGCAAAATGCATAATAATGTGTTATCTCTCCGGTGGGAGTGAAGAGAGGCAGATAAGGAGGCAAAGGTTTCCAAGGCCAGGCTATACGCTGTCGGTTTTTCTCGTCTTTTCTCTCAAACTCCAAACACCCCACGCTGCCTGCTCCTCTCGCTGCCCTCAGTGGCCAAATAAAGCGGAGGATGGCTGTCAGAAAAGTAACGAAAATCAATAAAAGCGAGACCCCAACACCAACCACCTGGCCAAGGGGTCACCGTTTTTCATACGTGCCGTTATGCTCCTTTTCCTCTCTTCCTACGCTAGCACGAAAATCACCACCGTGTACGATTTAAGGTTTTGAAAGTGTACGGTCCTTCTATCTCTGGTGGCCATTGCTGAGGTATTTCCAACAATTCCACATTTCCCTGAGATCACTGGATCATCAAATAGTGTGGGTGGTACTACGTGAACTCTATCTGCAAATGAAAGAGTGAATGAGAGTTTAGGAAAACCAAATACTTAAAGCAAATATCTAGCTTTTTTACTTTTGAAACTTTGCGAGGACCCTGTAGACAACCGCTGCTTGTAGTGATAATATTAGTGAAACATTAGATAGCTGACCTCAGTATTTCACGGAGGACTTCTTGCACATTTTGGCTTTTTGTCCTGCAGACTTCCAAGTAGAACCATCACGTCTTATGTTTTGACTTTAAAGGCCAAATCATGTTTTATAGTTTATGTATTCATATTACACAATGTTTTGCTTGTTTGTAGGACGTTTCTGTGTGCAGTCTTTTACACCTTTCTGACCCGAGAGTCTTAATCCTTCATTCTGAGCAACAACGGCTGATTTCACTTGTTAACACATATTTAATGGGATCGAAAAACCCAGTTGGAGCTGATTAAGAGATGAGCTCACCCTCCATCTTTACCAAGCATGTCTGTATCGCACATGGTCGCTCTAAGAATACATAGAATCCGAGTAAAAAATATGCGTATCCCTCTCTGACATCATTTACGAGCTGCTTCGGATCACAACATCAGCTGAAATGAAAATATGACTCAACATCCACCCCCCCTCTCTGACACACAGTTCTGGCAACATATGGCCAAACAACATAATACACTGTGGCTCGCCTTAAAATGCTGCTGCACCCTGGTAAAGAGAGCACTTGTTTCCTCCCACACAACATGAGGGCGACTTAATCTCAATTACACCCAGAGGTGAACGCGTTCCACTTCCCCCACCTGAGTGATTGGGCGAACAACAGCGAGCTGAACTCTTAAGAGCGGGGCTCCTCGACTCCACTTACTGGCGGAGAGAAAAGGAGTATGGCGGGTGGAGGTCAGCAGAAACTGCGGCTGAAGCCTCCAGGTCTGTTTCAGAGCGTTTTAAAGGCTGGGCTTTAGTGACCGGGAAGTATTTACCTTCCCATTTGTTCCCAAAGGTTCTGGCTCTGGATAACCCATGGCAGCAATGTGAGAATCCCTTTGGATACTGGCATGTTAGGCCCACCCACGCTGAGACCTCATCACGAATATCTGGTAGAGGTCACACTGCAGCATTGGGGGGGGGGGGATTGCAACAATGTAGGTGGAGATTTTCTTTTGTGAGCACAGAGGAAGCTTAGTAGTGTGGGTTTAGCTTGTTTCCCTACCTGATATTAGCATAAGGAAATAGCATTTTCAGCAGAAAAGGCTCCACCTGAGAGCTTAAAGCTCAAGCCTCATTTTTAAAGATGAGCTGCCTCTTATTACCACTGACCTTAACATATATGTTAAATTGGTATTTACAGGACAGAGTGCCTTGCTCAAGGGCACCGTAAAGTAACACATAAATGATTGACCTCGGATATATTAATATTTGTATTTCAGGTGTTTGTCTGAACTTTCTAAAAGATGTATTCTTTGATTTCTATATCAAGTCACTTTAAATGTAATCGCCATTACTCATTAAACCCCTTTGCAACCACTAAAGAGAGAAAAAAGTCAAGTACGACGCCTAATTGCTGCCCCGCTCCACTCTTAGCTGGGTGGCTAATTTTTAAGGACAAGGACAGACTAGTGTTTTTTGTATTTTTAAATAAACATGACCCTTGTGGTTTCTCCCAAGGCAAGGCATTACAAAAAAGAAAAAAGGAGACGCCTGAGTGGGAGAGAAAGGGAAGGGCTCTTAACAACTACGATACCTTGGCCCGAACAAAAAGAGACAAGAGGAGTTATCGCAGAGGAGGGTGGAGGGGGGGGGGGAGAAGTGCCATTCACTTAGACCCGCACTTTCACTAAAAATAGCAAGAGGTTAACTTTATGACGCTCAGGAGATGAGATTCTAAGGAAATAAAAGCCTTAGACTGTGTTGTAGCACGAAGAGCACAGTGCGTCTTTTTCGTTAGAGGGTTATCAGACTAAATAACTATCAAAGTTTAACAGGTAAAAGTTCAGGCAGCAGAAAACCAAAACTTTCTGTCCTTTCTCTGATAAGCCCTTATCTTGTTTTCAGGGACATTTGTCGCATCTATTGTATGTTGCAAGTTTCTAAAGAATGTCAAAGTTTCAAATGCAGGTTAAGGAAATAAAGCCTATTTTGCATTTGCTTTAAGTTGGATAAAAGAGTTAATTACAACAAATGTAGAGACTGGAGGAGGAAGGGGGGGGGGGGGCTAGGGGTCTGCTTTGTATAACCTCCGCTGAAATCTTCCAATAAGGGATTATGACACAGATCATAAATATACTCAACCTTATAAATATTTGAGATTGGCTACTCCCCTTGCTTAATGTGCTGTACAGGCCCTAATTAAGCCAGTATCTGATAGATGCCAGTGCATAATGATGTGCGGGTGTCTGGGGGTGGTGGGGGTGGGAGGCTGGGGGGACAGAAGTATCATCCGAACCGCTCGCTTTGTAATAATGATAGCAATGTTAATGATGGCGCTGCTACTTCAATTAAAAGTACTTAGCTACTACAGCTGCTGCGGCGCTGACCCCGTGTGAGAGCGGAGGGGTAAGCTCCGTCTCCCCCCTTCCACTGTGAGAACTCTCCCTTTATCGCCCTCATTTTTGTGCATTACATTGAGTCTCATTTTCTTAACGCGAGCGAGACAATCTCCGCGTTTCCAATGTGAATATAATTGGTTCAAGAGTTAAATTAGAGGGACATTGTTTGCTCTGTTTCTGCTTCTCACACACAGGTCCTAATCTGTGTGAGATACAAGTACTCAGATGTTGTACTTGAGTAAAAGTAGAAGTACCAGAGTGTAGGAATATTCTGTTACAAGTAAAAGTCCTGCATTCAAAATGTTACTCAAGTATCATCATCCAAATATACAGTAGCAACAGTAAAAGTAGTCATTGTGCAGATTGGTCCATTTCAGAATAATATATATGATATGTTTTATAATGATTGATCATTAAAGTGTCAGCGAGCTACCTTTCCCTGCCGTTAATGCCCGTGAAAAGACAGCATTATTCCACCTATTTGTACATGTCCTGCTAAGTTTTTGCAGCAGTGAACGCAGCCCTGCTTTTTCTGCTGATGAGGTCCATTCGCTTTGCTTTGCCAAGCACTATTGGAGCTGTGATTCACTCAGGTCCCTGTTTCAACCCCGGTGACACAAAGAGGACATTTCTCACTTGACCTATTGTTCTAGCCGTAAGTTATTCCAATAAAAGGGTGATAAAAAGTAATGTATGATACTATTTTTAAAGCTTAAATGTATGAATTGCATGGTGAAAGCTCCAAACAATCCAAATAAAGAGAGGAAATCTGAAGGAGAAAATCTTTACGACGCTCAAGGGGGCAATCTAATCTGGACCGAACTGATTCTTCCGAGTTTCCCTTAATATAAAGACTCAATTTGTTTTCTCGTTAAGGCCCGATGACTGACTTTTCACCCCGAGTTCAAAATGCTAAGCCATTGTCCGGTGAACTTCTCCTGCTCCACATTTGACCGTAGAGAGAGCAGGAGACCTCAAAACTTCATGACTCAATTATTCCGCCATTTGATTCATGTGCTAACCAGATGATCAATGCAGATTAATTATGTAATAGTCGTTTTGGCGGCGCGCCACGTGCAGCGGAGGGAGAAAAAAGAAAAGAAAAAGGGAGCTATAGACTGTTGGGGGGGGGGGGGAAGTCACGAAGGCGGACTTGCTCAGGTACTCTGGATTTATTCAATTACTCAACCGCAGAGCTGCACTGGAAGCCTGATATCTGAGTTTTAGCCTCCTCTGTACACACACACACACACACACACACACACACACACACACACACACACACACACACACACACACACACACACACACACACACACACACACACACACACACACACACACACACACACACACACACACACACACACACACACACACACACACACACACACTCCCCCACTCCACTGACCTGGCCTGCTTCTGACAAGCTCTTATTACTGAGCAAACATGCCTGCCAAGTAGCCATGAAGCAGAGCCTAATGAGCACATTATTGTATTTACCTTAGATAAGGTGAGCCGCACGAGGCGATAAAAGCCAGATAATGGCATGTTTGAACAGTGGATGTATACATGCAGTGGTATTTGTCAGTTGTATCAAAACATGGCAGCTGGCTTAAACCCGGAATGTGATACCAGAGGATCAGATAGGGCTGCTTAAGCTTCAGACAGAGAAACTGTGATATAAGTAATCAGAGAAAGGGTCAGTGGGCAGAGTTTTGAAATGCCTCGCCATTGCTAATTGCCAAATGATATTTCCAGTGAGAGCGATGCAGCAAGCGAGGAGGCGGGCGGGCACTTTTGGCAGGAAGTGACCCGATGATCCAACGCTGGAGGTAAAAGGTCATCAATGAGTCCTTTTTACTTCAGCTGCATCCTTCCCTGGAGATCTCACATTTAGAGCGGCCACTCTATTGCAAAGAAGGGCCTCTCAAATTTATCACCTATTGACCACGGTTCATGGCAAGGTCATAAATCTGCGCTCGAGCCCCCCCGCAGATGGCCACCTCAAAGTTCGGCTGGCTCGATAATACGAACAGGATATGGGAAGAGAAGAAGAACAAAGCCCCCCAACTCTCTGTCGTGTGAAAAGGTATCCGCCGCTGTCAGCCCTCGTGTGTTTGCAGCATCCTGATTCACAGTTGTGTGTCCCGCGGTGGCACCTATAGTGTGCCAGATGTGTGTGTGTGTGTCCCCATTCTCCTGCATATGACCTGAGTCGGGCCCAGGGCAAGAATTCTGGGTAATTTCTCGACTCGCATCCTACACCGTCGATCGCGGCGCCTTTTTGAGGTGAGGGAAAGTGACAGCGCCGATTCTCCAGGGCACAGCTTCCCAGTCGAGTGGATCAGCGGACTGAAAATCGCTTATGAATAGTCATTAGGCCTTCATTACAAAAGCCCCTCACTACCCACCTCTTCCTGTGCAACCAAATGCCTCTTGTCATCCTCACAAGGTGTATCATTTAATTGCCAATTGATTTTTCTCCCCCCTGTATATGACAACATGTCACATAGCAAAAGGCAGCCTCGACCAGCCCTAGGCGGCCACATATTCTTGGCATCCTGAACCGCCTCTGAATATTCTTCAAAAAGAGACAGGATGCTTCAACCCTAAGACAGCTTAAGCGCCTCACACAATAATTAAACTCAATACATGTGAAGACAGAAAAGAAGAGAAGGGAAAAACAGTCTTTGTGCGACGACTGGCAATTGTTTCTTTGTGACCCATTTTCTGTTTCAGAGGCCACAAAGCTCGTGTGTTCCTTTTAAAGTACAGGGTGACTAGTCATGGTGGCAGCATCCTTTATATTACAAAATCTGCATATTTTCTACCAACATGCTGCTCGCAGTCTCCGTCAGTGCCATTACGAGTGACTATTTGGTCTCAAATGTAGGACAATCGTCAAGAAAGAGACAAACGATGACATTGTGGCACATAGTTCCATCGTTTCTGCCATCAACCCTCAGGTGTGTGCAAACTATGGGGCATTAGGTGTCAGAAAAAGGGACGCAGAAACCCTGTATTTCCTGTTATGGCTGCCTGTTGTGTCGCTGCGTTCCTTTATGTACTGACAGATTGTGCCGTGGGTTCCCAGCCCGTTGTAATGACATCCAAATCGGCAGGGGTTATCTGTCAGGTGCACTTCGCCTTGGGTTTGACTCCCGGGAGGAGCGTGCATTGTGTCAGCCGGTGCGAGAAAAAAAAAAGCATTACACGTCGCCTGTATTTACAGAGCAATTTCATCCCGCCTGCATGCGTGGAGGATTGAGCTCGGAGCCTCGTCTAGCCTTCAAATGTGGCAAATCAGCACAGTCGCCCCCTTTGACACGAAATGCGGCGCGATTATCGAGTTGGTGCAGCCTTAATAAGCTGAATAATGAGGGAATTTCAGAAATGCCCAAGCGCCATTATACCCCAACAATAAGAGCTAGGAGTGAGTAAACCAGTGCGGGGCAGAAGGTAGGCGTCGGGGATATAATGAGGCTACTGTGTAAGTAATGTAGTCTCTATTGTATACCCATGTAAATGCCCATTTCTTCACATGCACAGCAACGACGGCATTAAGCCAGTCAGAGATTTCTGGAAGAATGGCACACACAGTGGCTCTCTTTTTTCTACTTCACCCCTCCGACTGCCTCCTTTCTTTTCCTTCTTTCTCTCTTTCTCCCTCTCGTCTCGGTGACAGGCGGTGACAGTGGCTGGCACCCGCCCGGCATCTTGAAGGCAAACATTACAGCGGAAAAGATGAGCTGCAGGTGTGCCAGACTTGTAAACACGCGCTAATTACACTTTTTTTTTTTCCAGCAGGATGACAATGAGGTCACTGAAATAATTGCAGTTTTTTTTTACTCCACACTGTAATCTTAGTAAGAAACGACAGGCTTACTGCTCTGAACAAAAATAATTTAGCATCTACAAATGTAAACTGTTACAGAACAAATGATTTACCTCGCTGGTGTTTGTTTTGCCAACTGTCCTTTTTTACACTGCAACAAATTATGCTTTTATCTCCAGCAAATCATCAAATTGAGACTTGCTTTCTACTTTCGACCATGCATAAGTTGATATTTTTTGCAGCGTTATTCTCCTTGGTCTGAACACAAAGCCAGATATCTATTTTACATCTGTTCAATGTATGAGTAGGGTAAGGGGGCAAACAATTTCCGCATGATCATGATTGCCATTAATTATATTGGCGGTTTATTCAATACTGTTTGTCCACATTTTTTGAAATATGAGCGGCCCGGACAGTAAATTATGTCAGGTACCTCGCAAATCACGCCCTGGGCCGGCTGAGTAGCTTCAGCTGGAAGACGGCGGGGGAGGTCCGTTTCAGGGAAAACAATCTCTCTCCTGCATTGTCAGACATGGGGGGCGGGGGGGGGTTACCCGGCGAATAGGCACATACATCAAAAGAACTGCCAAACAATTGTCTGTTTTTTATTAATAAGCTCTGAATATTGCTGCTGGACAAGGCCAGGAGAAGTGCTGGCTTTGCACTTTTTTTTCTGCAACACAATACAGGTGCAGAATTTAACAGCCCTGTAGTCGGTGGGTTGTATTTTCCTGTAGCGTAAAGAGGCTTGTAAAACGTCCTAATCTGTCAGGCTGCAGCGAAGGCTCTCATCTATTGAGACAGGGGCAAGGATCTCCATAGAAGGAAGTCAGACCCGAGAGATTTTCACTTTTGATTTGAACCGTTTCCACTGTAAATCACGGCGGAAATGACTAGGTAAATATATATTAAGCTGGGGATTTTAAGGATCAGATGGCGTTTGCATGTGACATTGGATACTTGGATCTATTCTGATACCCGACATGCAGAAATATCCATCTGCAGCCTCAATGCAAACATATCAGTTTCCGCTAGACGCTTCCTGAAAGCCACAAATCAACCAGGACAACTTTCACAGGATGCAAACATGGCAGGCTGGAGTTGTGAGTTTCTATCCTGAGGACCCGATTCGATGCACTTTGTTTAAGTATCTTTTTCCATTTGTTGGGGAAGGCTAATCCTTCGCCGTACTTTTTTTTTTTTTTACAAGCTGTTAATATTGATTGCCAGAGGGGCGGCTCGATCTCAATAACGCCGTTCCATTATATGGCAGCCGAGTGAGCATCTTCCATGCAGCCACGCATTTAGGGTATTATCAAATTGATAGTGACTCAAATTGATTTGGGTAATGAAGGTCGCTGCACCTTGAAATATAATGGCCACTTATTGTAATTACCATCACAATTATCAAGGTCACCGCATCAAAAACAAAGGGGCTGACATTATGACCACAGCGATGGAGCCTGACGAGCTCTTATTATTTAACCTGATGGTGATACGGGTTGATATCACAGTGAAACATGCAGGGTCACTTGTCTGTGACATATACACAGAAAAGACGCCACTAAAAGGCATTTTGTATGAAGGAATGTATCGAGAGTTCCTAAAAATGTGTAAAATAGCATTAGGATTTGATGACTGGACTAGAAATCGCACATTTCCAAATCAGACGTTGAACACAGCTCACAATTTTAGTGTCAGTCGGCTGGGAAAAAGACCTCCTGACACGTCTCCTGCATGATTTTGACTGTCTGCCCTTCACCCCCGCCTTCTTTTCCCTCCCTGCCTCTGATGCCCGTCAACATGTCAGAAAAAACAGGGATGACATCCCAACACGAGCAAAGTGTCACGCTCCACACCTCGGCTGCACCTTCGGGCACAAAGTGGTTGGAATTCGAGCAAAAATATGTTTAAAGAAATCCTTCAGCTCTGATGCAAACCAACCTGCTCGATGGCAATAATGTGGTGATTTAGCACGGAGAGGAAACAGCAGGGATGGCTGTCTACTATCTCTGAGAATCAAACAATGTTGGAGTGCGTTTCCTTTCACACAGTGGAGCCTGCAATAAACCCGTGGCCTTTGTTTCGACTACGCTGAGCAGAAGGATGACCTCAGCTTTGAAACAATAACGGGCCTGTAATGGTCTCTCCAGAGGCCTGCTGCCTCAACTTTGTTTCTCCTCAATGTGTGAGACCAGGGGAGGAAGGCAGGGGAGAAAAAAAAGCTCGGGTTATAAACTTTTCCTGCTCTTTAACCGGCAAATTGATGGCAATAAGGGTGCCACCTAGGAAGGGGAGAAGTACGATTTACGAGATAAATAGAAAAGTTGGGACAATCTGAAACATTATTGCCCTGATAGTGGAAACCACGCCGACAGAGCTTAAACAAACAATGGGCTGTTTGCTAACAGGTGACGAGAGAAAGTGAAGAAAACGTCAAACAAAAGAGATTACAGTGGAGGGGCAGAGGTGGTCAAACAGCAAATGAAAGTGTGTGTGTGTGTGTGTGTGTGTTAATAGTAGTAGTAAGAGTGGAGGGTAGTAAGGGGGCGGAGGCATGGCAAACTGCTAAGAGGATCAAATATGGAAGCACAACAAAAGCTGTGTCACAGGGGCGTTTGAGTCACAAGTCTCCCTTCGACTCCCCCCCCCCCCCCCCCCTCCTCCCCCCACCCTGCTCCGCCACCCACCTCTCCCCACCCCGTACCTCTAACCTCCTGTTACCACGACAGCGCTCTGCCACAAAGACAGCCCCTGATATGACAAAGAACAAAACGGCAGACAGATGTAGGTATTGTCATGCAGAGTGCTCCCTCCCTCCCTCCCTCCCTTCTTTGCCTCCTCCGCCTTCACTCACAGAGCAGAAGAAAAAAACAACGTCTGCCTCCAACAACTCTGAAAAACCTCCGAAGGCGGCCATGACGGTCAGCGAACAGGTCCGCTCTCTCGTGAGACGCAGCGGTGAAGTCACTTTCTAAAAAAAGTTTCTGTTATTTGTATCTCTTGCCAGGTGTAGCCAGACTGAAATGAAGTTAGCAGCTCCTTAAGGCCGGCTGATGCATTGATCTAGTTTCAGCATCAAACAGGATTTATATTTAGCTTGTTGGTAAACTGGGTGAGACTGCTCTCGTTTCACTCTCACACAGAGGTGGGAAGTAGTGGAGTACAAATACTTTGTTACTGTACTTAAGTACATGTTTCTGGTATCAGTACTTTACTCCACGACTTCTTACATATTTAACACAAATACCTGTACTTTCTACTTCTTACATTTCAAAACAGGCTTTAGTTTGAATGTGTGTTTGGTGGCGTGATCATTATTATTTAGAGTCATTGCGTGCCTATTGATTTGAACACGATCCGTGTATCCATCATTTCCTGGTCTTCTCTAAAGAAGAGGGACCAATGAAAACGTTGTCATGTTGCCGTTGTTCAGCATGGAAACATTCATTAGCTAACAATGACATTATTGTTCTATTAATATAAAGGAAGGTAAGGTACTCTTTAAAACAGATGGTAGTTATGGGTACTTTTTACTTAAGTACATTTCAAAGCCCTCTTTACTTTTACTTGAGATAAGAAGTTTAGTCAGAGTATTTTTAAACATGAGTATCTATACTTCTACTTGAGTAAAGGATGTGTGTACTTTTGCCATCTCTGCTCTCACATCACCGTCACGGTATGTCACGAGTACAGTGTTCAACGGACAGATTACGAAAGTTCTCTTCAGGTGTCATCGGCGACCCTTGTCCGAGGCTCTTGATGAAGCCGGGACGTATTATTACAGCTGGGGGGACCCGCGGAGACGCTGGCGTGGGGACCGGTCTGATTGATTCAGACCAGATGGGCGTCCCGACACGTTGCTGCGCTGCGACCGAAAATAGCTGCACGCCGTCTCGCTGCATTCCTCAGGAACACATTGTGCACTTCATGGCAGAGACCTTATGAGTGAGGAGAACCTTAAATACAGCGTTTAACGTTCCCACTGTCGGCTTATCAGGAGTTGGACGAGAAGTCAGACTCTTAAATCAACAGATATTAGAGGTTGCATTCCTGGTACATGCTAAAAAGCAACAATATTTTCGTTCACACGGTAATTTATCACCTGCTGAGAGCCGAATGAGTGGACAAACAACAGTCCAATAAACACTTCTCTGCTCCATTATTACTAACACTACTTTTCTGTTATTAGACACAACAATATCATTTTCTTGTGATTGCTGGCTTCCAGAGGTGTTATCTTATCAACTGATTTTCTGATTAAGACAGATGATGGTGCTGCTTTCTGATCAATCTGCCCAATTGAAGAAAAGTTCCACTAAGTGTATGCGTCAAAATATCAAGTTACCTAACATGGTGGGAGTTGAGATGGCTGGAGAGGTACCTTAAATTAGCTGGGGATTTAATCTAATTGGCGAAAGTCATCTGCTCCAACCTTCACCGTGCTAAATCCCCCTCTGCTCGCCAGTCTAGACTGAATTCTTGACGATCCTGCGCTAATGTCCCGGGCCCGGCAGCGGCGGTGGGACAAATGCAGAGCGGCAGGCCAATCTGACATGAGGCCCGTCTCCGGGGCTTTAATGCAGGGTGGCAGCACAGGCCTCTTTTTTAAGGGAATCAATTAAGGTTTAAAAGGTGATTCCTGGACGCAGTGTCTGGCTTTATTCCCTAGGAGGGAAGAGAAGGGAAAGGCTGGAGGTGGAAGGGAGGGAGGGGAGGTCCCAAGGGGGTTAACTAGAAACCACACACACACATAATCACACACCTCAATGGCACCATTGTCGTTAGCAAACCACATAACCGAGAATGTGGCGGTGCCGTCTTGCCTGATTTGAAAGTTTACATGGTTGTTTTAGCGTCGATTGACTCTTGGCCCCCTTGGAACCTGTTGAAAGTGTACTTTCTCCTGTTTCTCCTTCATCTCATCTTACTGTTCTTTTTTTTCCCTCCCCCAACATAGTTTCCTTGATGTGTTAAACCCTTCTCTCTGAGCCCCTTCTCTCTGGATGGGGACAAACACATGAGTAAAACATGGTGCCTGAAATAATGACGACTACTTTCCTGACTCAGAAAGTGGCTCTAGGACAAGACAAGGACCCAGATATAATTCGAATCAAAAATTCAAAACAGATGATTTGGCTAAGGACGACTATTTTCTACTGTTTTCTTCCAATAACGAACTCTGGTTCACCCTCCATTTAAAACCACTAGCTTTGGCTTCTTGTCCGTTCTGACTGTTCATTATAACTTTCATCTAACATCACTCTATCACTCGCCACCAAAACTTCCAAACCTGTGAGAAAGGGGTGGGAAGGGTTTTAGCCTCGTTCTGCACCGTTTAGCGCCAAGCTTGTTGGATTTCACTCGGTTACACCATGTATCAAAGGGAAGGAGTCTTTATCAACACAAAGGTGCTTCTACACCTTAGCATCGACTTTAATCTGTGCCCCGAGGCGCCACAGAAACTATTCTTTCCTCAGCGAGGCACCTTGCATAAGACGTCGAAATCAGCTTACGACATGATCTTTTAAGAAAGCTCGCTCTTGTGTGCAGGTTGCTGACAAGGTGTGTGCACTGTGAGTTGTGCGGGAATAGAATAAAAGCCATTGTGATCTATAACAAAATCCTCACCTCAGATGCACATAAACAAATCCAGGCCTAATGCATAACTCTTATTTATGTCATTCAGTTTAGCCCCGGCCGCTCGGCAATTCATTTTCATGATCAATTACAAATCCTTAAGGCATCTGTAATGCATTTGGCTTGACAGGGCGCGTTCACAGACGCTCGCTAAAACACACCACTATAAAATATTCATCCTCAGCGCCTTTGAGAATGCGTTGAATTGGCTAATTTCCCTCCTTTTCACCGTGTATTTGTTTGTATTGCTCTCCCGGGAGTCAACAGTTACCTACACCTTTGATGCTAATAGCAGGCTTTGTGTTGCGTTCAACTCTCACAGTTTTGTGAGGTGTGTGTGTGTGTGTGCGGCTAACTGATGTGAAACACGAGGAAAACAGGCTGTGAAAAGGTATTAGATCATAATAATCTGATTCTTTGTGTATTTAGGAACTGATAAAACAGAAGGGGACTGAAATGGTAACAGCCAGTAATACAGATGGAAATGGATCAATGACATAATTACAGCACGGTTGAAAAAAGGAAACGTAGTCGGTGTCACATTTAATGGCCTTTCCAAATTGTGACCTTTCACTTCTTTGACCTCACTTTGATCCAGCACTGATATATTAGGCCCACAGTGACATCTTATTAAATTGATCAAGTGCCAAGTAGTCATTTCATTATTCAAATCTGCTTTTTTTCTCAAGCTACCATAGAAAAACAACTCTGGGTTTTAGCAAGAGACACATACAGGTGTACAGCTTACAAAACGCTTCGTATGAAAGGGCACGAAAGCTCAAAAGCAAATGTAGAAAAAATAAAGAAAACCACAAGTTTGTTCTCCATTATTCCGCTGTTTCTCTATTCTCCCCTCACACCGAGTTCCTCCTTCAAACAGGTTTCGATTTTATGAATCACTGCTCGCTCCTCAAGGGAACGCATTGTGCATTCCTAGAGCCACAGCCTCGACCGTCTCTGCTCATATGCAGGGAAAATTCATTTCAATATTTATCTCCATGAATATTTCTCTTCTGTTTTTTTTTTTCGTGGGGTGAAAAATAACGTGGAAGTGCGTTTGGGGGGGATGTGCGCCTGGCTGCAGCGTGGAGGTGGGGAAAGCTTGGAGGAGATCATCAGAAAGGGAAATTGCGCACAGCGGGAAGAAAAATCATTGTGTTACCCCAGGTGAAAAATATTGTTGCTTTGCTTAAAAGTGCATGCAAGGCGAGCTACATTATTAGAATGTTTAAATATTAATTCTTCTGCTGGGTAGTAAAGATGATGGAGTCGCCGAGTCAACTACTTTGTTTTCCCACCCCCCGCTTGTAGGCCACAGCTGCATTATTTTCCCCCATCTAACCTCGCTATGGTCCCTATTCCTGCAGACAAATACACTTTCTCTCACTCTTTGGACTCCAGTTACAGCTTCACATGTTCATTTCTGATGTTTAAACAAAATGTTGTGCCGCATGCGATATTCCAGGAAGGGTGTAATGTGTCATCTGTCCAGCTTTGATCTGAGAATCAATACCCCCTCGTCTTTGACTGAAGGTGAGGTCAGATTTCAAGTGCTGCGAGCTGAAGACAGTTAAACGTATAACAACACGCACTTGATGCAAAAGCCTCCTATTGAGATGCGTTCAAAGATGGCAGCTTAAGGCGGATAAAAGGTGCTTTTCTGTCAAGGTGACGGTCATTTCTAAGAGCGGACATGAAGGAGGCTTTCACTCCAAAAACACCATGAATACATTTCAGAAAAACTAATTATCACCTGACACTCATTTCTCCATTCTTGAGATAACATCCTGTAAAATGTTAATATGTCTTATGTAAATGGTTCGAGATTGCTGATAACTTCTGCTTCCATGCAGCAATTTGCAATAAAAGGGAATCTAATTTTGAAATGAAACTCCTCGTACACGGAGAAGTGCTTACAGGGTGTTAGAGCGGCGAGAGGAGGGGGGGGGGTGTTTGCACAACAAAGCCAGGTGTGATTTAGGAGGATATAGAGCCGCACTCAGGTAAAGTGGGGGAAGCTAAGTTCCCTTGTTATGTCAAAAAGAGATTTCAAAGCCGCCGGCTTAAAGACGGGTATTAGACTGCTCAGATCTGAAACACTTTGGGATCCTTCAGACTGAAATGGATAAAGATACAAAGAGCCGAGGGCGGGGAGTGGGGAGGGGAGAAGGGGGGAGAGGGAGAGACAGGGATGAGATGTTGCAGATCAGATTGTTTCCCAGGTGTTTCATAACCAGTGTGAACGGAAAAAAGGTGCAATAGGCCCTGGCTTGTGGATATATGTGTGAAAGTGGCTCAAATAAGAGGTTTGGAGATGGAGTGTGAATGCAAGCAGAGAGCATGAGGGCAGTGACACGAGGAAAGGCAAAAGGAGGGATTGAAGGGGACAAAGGAGACGACAGATAGAGACCCCCAGTGCATGAAAGTGAGAGTGCTGTCACTCTCGGATGCTCCTAACCCCCCCCCCACCTGACAGCGATTGCGATGCATGTTCTAGTCACTCATGCAGGAGAAGCAATACACAAGTTGGGTGTTCAGCCACTTTAAAAGCTCATCAGGCGCATACTCTGCTTGTAGGAAATACCTTATTCATGACGGAGGCTGCCGAGGCATAGGTAATTACTCGAATCAAGGTGGCCTCGGAAATGTTTAAATCTACAAGGACCGGGAGAATGCATGAATAATGCAAAATAATTTGCATCTAAATTTTTTAAGTGTGCTTTATTCGAAAAAAAAAGCGAAAACGCGGGCTTCGATTAAACTTTGATGAGTGAAAGCTGAGCGCTGCGTACATGCATGCGTGGAAAAAGGAAACCCTCCTCATTTGTAGACATTATTTAGAAAGGTGATAAAGGGGACAGAGGAGGCGAGGGGAGGTAGTGCCAATAAATAATAATTAAGAGAGAGAGGTATAACGTGTTAGCGGTTCACAACAGGTTGCACTGAGCATCTTGTTTGGAGTTTTTTTTTTCTACATTCACACGTTTTTACAGCTCCACTCGTACTCCTTAAATATGTATGAGAACGTGTTGTTCACAAAGCAATATCTCCCTCTTCGTTATAGCTATGAAATCCATCGGGTTACACGGCCGGCTTTATACGTACACCGCCGTCCGTCCGTGTGTGAAATGATGGGTTTTTCGCGATGATTGGTGCATGTAAGGAGGTAATGCAGGTGCTGTTTGCATAATGGAGAATGCATAAGATATGGGGAATAGGTGCTTACCTGCTTTGGAGCAATGAGGAAGAGGTGGAGATGGATCGGTACCCAGAAGAGAAAGACAGAAGGAAATGAATTAATACATTTAATAAAACAGTTGACCTTTCATAGCCTCTTTAATGCGTCAATTAGCTGTGACGCACCAAAGAAAAAAGCCACATTTGTATAAGTGAATTACAACAAACAAACACAATCAACTTCCACTGGACAGTTTTTATGTCCTCGATGCTGAGAGGACGGAAAGAAATCCAGAGAAAACCGAACAATTGTAATTTTTTGACAGCAGTGATTAATATGAACAGATACCGTGTGCAGTTGGAGTCTACAAAACGTGAGCATCTGTCTCCATAATTCCACATCTGACTGATAAAACAAATCTGTCACTTCACATGAAAATAACCTGAATGAATGTTGAGTCGAGCCAACACACACACAGACACACACACACACACACACACACACACACACACACACACACACACCTCTCCCTTTGTTAAACAAACCATATATCACTGCTTTTCTCTGCTTGGCCCCGGACTGGGAGGTGATAGAGGGGGGGGGGGGGGGGGGTGAGGAGGAGGAGGAGGAGGAGGTGCACGCTGGGTATTTTTAAACGGGAGGCTGGAAACAAAGGCCCCTCCTGAGGCCGGCCCCCTGCCCGGAGGATCACCTAGTCCCAGGCTACGCTGCTCCACTTTTCCCACGCTAACCTCCGGCCTCATTTGCATCCCCTGCTGCCCCTCGGAGCGATTATTTTCAGGTGAGCTGCTCTGTATAGAGGCCCTGGCTTCAGTGTGTGTGTGTGTGAGTGTGTGGGTGTCCCTCTCAAATGTGCATGTCTGTCCCCTAGGTCTATCAGGGGTGTATGCGTGCATCCACCCACTGATCCTGCTCTTAATTACGACTGACTGGCACCCGACACAATTGCCCCGTTGATTCGCCAGTTTGCCCCCCCAGCGGTGACCCGAATCATCTCCCAGCAGCTGGAGCAGGAACACAGCGTCTGCACACGGCGGTGACCACAGAGATGTGCTGTCTTTCTCCTCCAATAACACCACTATTATGCTGCTTTCTATAGGTCACAACAGCACTCTGTATCCTCTCAGTCGGCCCATTCACACCGCTGTCACACATAATAACTGTTACCGCAGGGCACTGGATACTACACTACTCTTTTAGTTTGTAAATAGCATTTTATAGGCTGCTGATAAATACTATGCAATCATTCACTGGTGCTTTACTATGCAAATTAAAGTTGTTTGTGCATAAATCTGGACTGAATTCGGGCATATTAGCTAAAGTGAAAACACATTTGATACAGAACAAAGTCAAACCATTTGTATTCATTGACCATTTTTTGGGCTTAATGATGGTTGAAAAGGTTATCATTCTTCATTGTACTTCTATACTTCAGTGTTAATTACATGAGATGCACTGTTTTGTTGTTTTGACGTGGCTATAGTGTCTAAATGTGTCTGACTGTATGTGTTAAGTCCCCAGAAAGAATAGCCAATGCTAATGGGGATGCTAATAAAGACTTAAAAGCACTTAAAAAGATAGCAAGAAGTGAATAAAAGCTGGTGAAAAAGTGAACCTATTACGGGCTAACTTTCTCCCAGTCAAAGTGTGATGGTACACTTTGAGTCGATGATGTCTCAATATACAGTGCTCCTACAACACCCTGAAGGACAGATATCATCATTTCCTGAGATAAACTTTTCTGTAAATGAACACATCTGTAGCGTTGCTTCCCAAATAGAGCCGAGCTCAGTGCCCTGTTCTTCCCACTGAGCGACACACACAGTACACCCACTGATCTCTCCTTTATAGAGACACAAAAACAACGTTTGTCCTGCTACTGCACACATAACTACACCTTATTATTTCATATCACGAGCTCCGGCAAAGGGGGAAACATGGCTACAGGAGGGAAAAAAAACACACACATCCCTAATATAATTGTCAGCGTCTGTCCCTCCCCATCTCAGAGTGAAGCCCCAGCGTTCACACAGAGGGTAATTATCGTGTATCCGAAAGGGAGGATGCAACCATCTCTGGCTCTGATTAGAGGGGACAGGAGAGGAGTGTTGCCTCCCTCCTGTAAGCCAGCGTGTACAGGGCGGCGCACCTTTCACTGTCCAAACAATGTCTGTCAGCCACTATCAATAGCTGCTGTGGGAGGAAACAGTAGCCAAGGTGCCTACGCTGCCATACACACTGAGAAATGGATATAAATTGGTTGAAAAGTGCATTACAAGGCTCTGGTAACTCCGCAAATCCCTGTGTGGCGGCCATTGTCCCAGAACATGTCTAACAACGTCCCTGTGCACTTACACCAGGTTCCTCTCATATATCAATGTGTCAGCCTGTGTAAAGCAAGGTTATTATGTACCTGGCACCCCCCCCCCCTCCCAGCGATTATGATCTCGGAATGGATGGAGCAGGGAAATAATCATCTTTTCTCTCTGGGAAAAACAGATTCTGTCAGAGGTTTTTTTTTAGTTCTACCTTCCTCTGATGCTCACGTTTCAAAAATGTCAGTGAAGGTGAAGAAGTTAGCTGCCACTTGAGATATCACAGCTAATTGTCCGTAGCTAGGCATGTATGATCACACAGAAAGCAGATCATGACAAAGCGGGGGAAGTGAGGGGACATCATTTACTAAAAGGGAAGAAAATAAAGAAATGGGTCTCTGCATCGACTCAATTCTGAAAATTGCCACCGCCGCTGAAACCCCCCTACCGCCCCCCCAGAGACAGAGGCAAAAGAAAGAAAAAAAAAAACTTATCAGCAGTTACTCCCCCTTCATTTTATTTCATTTATGAATTACAAGGAAAGATGCCATTATATATTATTAATTCTCTGCTGTTGCTTTGGCTCTGGCTGCTGCAGCGGTGAGCTGCGGATGTCGGCGGCGGTGTAATTACGTTCTAGCCGGGCAGCCATCCGTTTCCTTTCAAAAATTTACAGGATTCTTAATCACGTTGCTCATTTGGGTGCACGGTGGCGGGGATGGCGAAACACAAACAGGGGCACGTCTGTTTGCACGGGAACACCTGCTTAGCATTGATAGCAGATGTCAGTCAGTGAACTGAGCAACACAAAAAAAGAAAAGTGCGGCGAGGGGTGGGGGTGGAATTAAAAATGCAAGCATCACCAACTTCTTATTATTTACTTACTCCAAAAAATGAACTACTGGAATGGCGGAGGGGGAAATCCTGGCAAACGCCGAGGAAGCCTCCCTCCCTCCTTCCCTCACTTCCTCCTCCCGCTTTCTTCTCCCCTCCTTCCTGTCCATCTCTGTCTCTCTTTCAAAACAAAAGTCTGTTTTTACCTTTCCCCCTTCCTCACTTTTCCCTCTCTTATTCCCCTGGATGTATCGAGTACTGGAGTCTTATATTTCTATCCGTTTGCATCAGTCTTTGCTGCATTATTCATTTGCATTATAGCTCTGGATGGTAATTAAATCTTGCCTGGGATGCCGTTGTATTTAAATGAAACGTGAATATTTTAGCAAGGGAAATGCAGAATGCTTAATCTGCCCCCCCCCCCCCCCACCCCACACCCACTCTCTCTCCCTGTTTCTTCCTTTTTAAAAGCTCCACTATTGGCCCGGCTTTGAATGTGTTTATTGTGCCGCTCGCTCTAAACGGCTTCTTCTTAAGAATAATAGTGTTGAGTCAACAGCTGCATTGACAAACATATTTCAGCTGATGCATTTGCCTGGACAGGGATATTTGATACCTCGGAGACACACACACTTACATGCACACACACAGCTTCCTGTGCGAATATAGAGGCATAAATGCGCATGGATATATGCATGGGGGGAAATCTCACCGACAACATGGCCACAAACAGAGATAGAAAGGCTTAAATCATGTGTACATAATAGTGATGGACAGAGGAGAGGAAGGAGGCAAGACAAGGAATTAGGGAGGAAGAGACAGAAAGATAACAAGGAGAAAAAAAATGACAAGAAGACAGTGAGAGGAGGGGGAGACCTTTGTCAAATTTGTAGATAGTGAGAGGGTAAATGTGAGGTATAGAAGCAAGAAAATGAAAGATAACTAAGACACTATGTGGACTCATTTGAAAAACTTGACAAAACTGTCATGTTGGACTGATATCTCGGACCAGAAAACCCTTGTGTTTTTCAGAAACTCAGATGGCTTGCAGTCGGATAAAACCGTCCTTTGTCATCCAGAACTTGCAGATGGGAGGAGAGGAACAATAGTGCGACTGAGAGAGGAAGATGGGGGACAGACAGTGACAGAGAATCCCTGAGAAAGAGATGACACGGGGAGAGGGAGAGAGGTGGAGAAGCAGAGGGATGAGCCGTGCCTTTAATGCCCATCTGGCCCCGAGATGTAATAAAATTGACATATTGATTCCTTTGAATTTACGAATGCCTGTTTCATAAACTCCATTTCCAAAGCCGAGGCCTCTTTAGAGCCCTGTCATTTTTCCCCCAAATGGATCAATTATGTGCCCACGTAATCCTGTTACCTGAGAAACCCACGCATACTTCTCCCATTTGCGGCGCTTCATCGGGCGCACAGACTCGCATTATGTGCACATAAACAAACTCGAGGTTTTTTTGTTGTGTTTGTGTGCGAGTGTGTGTGTGTGTTTCCCCCCCCCCCTGCTCCTTTCCACCTAATATTAGCGATTGTTCTCTTCCCCCCGGTGTCTCTCCCCGAGGGTTTTAGGGATGCCTTTTCTTCCTGTTTCTCTCTGGATTGTCATATAAACGTACATGTTGAAAAGGGACAATATGTGGAATCCCCTTCACCTCTTAAATCACACAGAGAGACAGTTACAAGCTACAGCACAGGATGATTGTCTCTGATAAATACACCGTCATCTCCAAACTGTGCCTTAAGTAATAAACAATGCAGAGTCGGCAGTACTACACACACGAGGATGCCTCCATCTGCTACAAGATAAATACTGTTGTTTGGCAGAGACTCACTCTGCTAGTGGTTGTGGGTTCACATCCTAAAAGTGACTTATGGGAAATGAACAGGCAATTCTGTACTGGAAAGCAGTGTTTTTGCAGCATTTTAAACCATTTCCAGCACTAGTTTATCGGAATTTAGAATGCTTTTAAGAACGCTTAAAATAATCCTTTGAAAACAAGTAGAAACTGTCCGAAATATTCACTATTTATTTCAATTTGTGGCCTTTTTATGGTACCTTTTTACCTCAGCATGCACTCATGACTTAGTGGAATCTATTTTATTTCAATTTACTTGCAGTATTTTAACAATGTTATCTATTTATTGTGTTGCACTGTTGGAGCTTGTGACCTAAGATCTTCATTGATATATCTACACTGTAGCTATGTACACATGACAATAAAAGCCTTGAATCTTTATCTAGGAACAAGGCTAGAATGTGTCTCTGTGTCACCGGTGCAGAAAAGGGTGGACAACTGAAAGACTTTCCCCTGTGCCGGCATCACATCCATAACTCTGGGAGAAGCAGAGGAGTCCGTTTTGGATGGTGCCGGGGCAGTAATAGCACACAAGTGGTCACGGGTCACCCCGGTGCAAGTGTAAAATGTTGGAGCGGTACAGCGGGCTGTCAGGTGGAACGGAAATGTATGAAGAGCGACAGAAGCCGCGGTGCACAGGAGCCCCCGCTACATATCTATTTTACTATCTTACATTGCTGTAAAACCAGGGGAGAGACAGAGAGGGGAGGAGGGGGGGGGGAAAGAAAATCAGTCCTCGATCTTATTTTCCACACTCCGGCGAGCTACAAGCGGCTCAGTTACACTACACTTGCACCGAACAATCAGTCTGGCAAAGGTTCACAAAACGACGAAATACCTTGTCACTTACTGCCTGACCTGTTCAGCCGAGTGACTCCGAGGGAAGGGAAAAAGGATGTAGAGGAGAGAATGTGATGAAATAAAATTATCATGAAGGAGCTATGCTGGGTTTGGATGGATTTTGTTTTTTTAATCCAATACCTTTTGTTACAACGAGTGTAAATCTGTCTTTTTATCATTGTATTCCTATTTCCCCCCGACACATTTGGTTTAATCGGACAAGTTGTGTCCTCCACTAGAATAAAATGTGAATAGGATGAGCCAACAACAACAACCAAGAGGCTTTACGCCCAACTGTTGCACGTAAACCCCGCTCGCCTTTGAAAAAGATACGGAACACCTCAGGTTTGTATGAAGAACTCTAGCATCGCGACAAGCAGCTTGGATGTCAGAAGCAGGGGGTGGGAGGGGTGTAAAGTACATGATTTGTCACATAGCAGCTGTAGAAAGTTGGGGGAGCTTTGAGGCTGAGTGAGAGAGACGATTGTTAAAAAGTAGGAGAGGCGGGGGGGGGGGGGGGGGAGTGTCGGGCTTAAGGGGGCTGACAGGCGGCTGAGTCCTGCTCACTGGACTTAATCTAAGAGAAAAAGGCCTCAGTTATGATGAAAGGTCGACAGAGGATGTCTCAGCAAATTGGCTTTCCGTTTTTTTTTGTTTTTTCTTTGCTCCATCGCCATGGAAGCCTAATGACCTGCTGGCTCAAGCCTTCCTCCCACCTGTCCACCCTGAAGAACACCAATTTCTGTTTAAAACTTTAGTGACGAATCAGGAAAGGTCAAACGGGAAGCTAACTTTTCGTCCCTGTATCTTCAAGAGGAACTGAGCATGTCAAGTTATGCAAACTTACATATTTCAATAAAAACAAGACAGATTTAGGTTTTGGGTGGAATTCAGAGAGAGTTTCGAGCCATGTGCGGCCAAGTTCAGCACACGACGGAACAGTTTGTCTTGTTCCAGGCCTGACATTTCTCCAAGGCAAACTATAATGATGGACAATGACAGGTAATTACTAGGAGCAGTGTACACGAGAGGCCGAGATCAGCAGTATCTGAGAAGTTTCTGGAAACTCTGAGCGGGACGGAGGAGTGCGGCCAACATCCTGAGCGACGGGTTCCGCTCCGATTGGAGTCCAATAGGGGAAGAAAAAAAACCACGGCACCACAGTTTTGATGTTGTGTTTTCCCTAAGTTGAAAGTCTACAACTGCCGTTTTCAAGCTGCTTGACCCTGAAAAGTGGTAAAACCAAATGTACAAGGCCGTCAATGAGGTTGTTTCACTTCCTTATTTCTCGTCCTTGCGCTTTTTGACTGTTTTTATCTCTGCGAAGGGAAAAGGTGTGTGTTTGTGTGTGTGAGAGGCCCTTATATGTCATTATTTGGGTGCTGTTTTGGGGGCACAGATAAACTCCAAAAGCAAATCTAACGAAGACGGAATACCAAATAGCCTCAATGTTTTCCAAACAGCTTCACCTGCACGCTGGGATGTGAAGGGGGGGTAGAGAGAGGGAGACAGTGTTGCAATCTCTCGTGTTGCACAGACTCCTCGGCTCACCCTTTATAAATTACCTCATCAGTGAGTGAAATTAACACTGATTCTTGCAGGCAATTTCTCAATTTCCAATGCTAATTAGCTTTTTCTCTTTACTTTTAAATTCTGTAGCACCTGTTTAGGGGAAGACATCTTAGGCAGTGCTGGCGCATTTAATCACAATTTTAATTAACCATCCCCGTAGATGTGAAAGAGAAGCAATTATAATGCAGATGAATGATGATTTTTGCACATTAAATTGTTTTGTTTCTTCGTTATGTTGATTGCATAAATACTGCCGCCGTTCAGTTTTTATCTACTGTAATTTTGTAATTGTTTTGTGGGGGGGGAAAAAAGGGAAAGCAGCAGCAGAAAAGGGGTTTTGGAAAGTGTGTGTTGACAAATTGTTTCATTTAGTTAACCCGTTAATCGCTGGAGCACGGAGAGGATTTGGCAGGAAGTGGTTTATTTGTTTTCTAACCCCCAAACAACTGTCGTAAACCTGTCAATCACCCAGAGGTTTTAGGGGCTTGCTGTCGGGGGGATTACACCCTTCTTATCTCTTTTGACCTTAACAAACTATTTACCCAAATGAAAGTCATCCCCATCTCTCTCCTCGGCCGCCCCTTTAACTGCTGAGCATGTAGTCGCACATGAAAGCACAGATGGGTGCTACTGGAATGGACTCATAATCTTTATGTGCTCGTGAAAATATCATTGGGTTCGATGACGGCGCTTCTGACTGAGTTTATTGCCCCTTGTTCGCTGAAACTTTGCTTTTATGTTAATGTCAGAGTGACTGTTGCAGTTAAAAACAAAAACACACCACTGTGTCGCAACTTCTTTAAAAAGCTGCCGCCTCCTTCAGCCGCTAATTAGGGAAGTTTGTGCGGAAAAAAGCTTGGAGTTGCAACTTTCACTGAGATTTGGAAATCAAGTCTGGCAACAGTGTCCTTTATTTATTTGGAACCTTAGTTTAGAATTAAACTGACAAAATCTAAAACAGTTTTGAACACGTTTTAAAACATTCAGGGTTGTTTTTCATGGGCATTTTCTATAGAGCACCTATAGAGATCCCTGCAAAGTGCCTACCAGCTATAGGGCAGACAAAACTCCCAGAATCCTCCTGTGTTCTGTCCTCCGCCCTCTGCCACCCCCAGCAACACTCATTCTCTAATCCCACTGAGCACTGCTTTCAGTTTGCCCAAAGACCATGCAGGGGAACTCCAACGGACCAGACACACACACACACACACACACACACACACACACACACACACACACACACACACACACACACACACACACACACACACACACACACACACACACACACACACACACACACACACACACACACACACACACACACACACACACACACACACACACACACACTTCACTCTCTCTGTGTTCATATCTTTCTCGCAGTCACAGTGACAGACACAGAGGAGGCCCTGCATTCTAAAATAGGTCCGGTCATTTTGACATCAGGAGTGGGAGAAGGAGGTTTTAATAAAGTTTTAGCAAATTTGAATCCAATGTGTTGCACGGTTTCAAATCAAAATGTTGGGTGTTTCCAAATGTCCAAATCTCAGTGAAAGTTGCAACCAAATTCAAGCCATATGTAATTTATATTATATTGAACAAAAATAAAACTTTTAGAACAATAATAATTTAGAGTTATTCACTTTTTTTTCAAATGGCACAGAAAGACGTGTTTTTGCCACTCCATCTCTCTGAATCACTCCTTCTCCAACAAAGCTGCAGTTTTTTTATGGATCTATCTTAAATCATCCTGAGGTGCGTCTAAAAGGAAGAAGCCCCTCTTTGAATATTAGTGGCGATTGGCTGGAGGTAAACAGAGCATTAAATCCTGCAAAACTGTGGCAAGGCCAATACGGGCGCAGGACAATGGCTTGGCCCGGCATCTCTGAGCCTTTGTTCTCGGCTTAACAAAACTCTGCCGTCACACCGTTTTACCTCAATGCTGCCCTGTCGAAACGGCCATCAGCCCATCAGAGCAAATGCAAAGCTCAGGACAGGCGGGGAAGGGAGGAGATGAGGAGTAAGACAGGGGGGGGAGAAAGAAAACACAAGTGGAGGGGAGAGGAGAGAAAGATTAAGACAGAAGGAGGAAAGTAAGAGCCAAAAAGTAGGCAGACAATGGAAGGTAAGATAAAAGGTGTGAAAGAGATATGGAATTAAAGGAACTTCGAAATATAGGCTGCAGACAGTCAGAAGGGACCGAGAAGTGAATAAATAACACTCACCTCTCCCACTCAACCTTAATAAGAATATATAGCAGCTGGGAGGAGGGTGGGGGAGGCGTTTTGAGCTTAGTGACGTGGCGGCGACAGAACTGGAGCAGCGAGATTCACTAAAAGTTTCATCACAAAGTCCTTATCTGCTTCCCTCCGAGGGCCCGGCGAGGTTCGGGAGGAGAAAAAAGGAAAGAAACGGCACATCTGCGTCTGCTGTGACCTGTCTGTCTGCCAATTAGCATGTGTGTGAGTGTGTGTGAGTGTGTGTGAAGTGTGTGTGCATCTAAAGTTTGATATATGTAGGCCCTGTGTGTGTGTGTGTGTGTGTGTGTGTGTGTGTGTGTACTACGGTTTTTGTTTCTGCATGCGTGCAAATGTGTGATGTCTGACGATATGCAAATATGGTTGCAAGTGTGTGTAGAGAAGTGTGTCTGTGTCCATATGTGTGTGTGTGTGTAGAAAGTGCACTTGCCTGGTCAACATGTGTGACTGTTTGCAAGTGTCAGCCATTTTCAGATCTGTGGTACATAAAGGCTTATAATGTATTCGCACAAATGTGCTGCAAACTCCAAAATAAAAGCAGTAGTAAAAGGTCCTTTTTTTACTCAGCTGGTAATTAATATTCATGGCAAAAGAGACACTGTAGTTCCTTAAAAAATCCAAACTATAACTCATATCCTAATGTGATTCAGTCCACATGAAAAAAGCAAACAGTATCTTCTCCGGTTCAATTAGGGTTGATTTAAAACCGACTTATTAGCACTTAACCTCAAAACTTGACCTCACGATCACCATCTTGGATGTAGTTCAAGCTGCTAGTGCTGCGACTCGCCTGCTTCCAGTCCCCCCCCCCACCCTCCCTCCCCCCTTTCTCTCCTCCACTGTCAGGTTCTGGCCTGCCAATTTCCACTTGAAGCTTGACTGGGCCTGATTTGATGCAAACTACCTCGGGGGTGAGGAGGGGGGACTGAAACTGATGAACAGTTATGTCAAGTCGATTTCGCTCCGTTGGGAAAAGGTAACCTCTCCGGCGGAGGGGGGGGGGGGGGGATGAGGAGATAAAGGTAACACACCAAAAAAGAAAAAAGGCAAAAGGAGACGAGGTTGCTGGAGGAGGAAGGCGGGGCTTGTAATCGCACCAGGGGGCACCCACCCTGCTCCGCTTCACCTCACCTCCCTCTGCTTACCGCCGCACGAAAAAAAAACGCTAACTGTCAGTGCGGGTGCTAATTGCAGATGTGCCAGTCTGCCATCATAATAAAATCAGAGGCAAGGCGGACATTAAGCATGGCTGGCTCATTTGTGCGACTGCTGAAAAGGTAGCATAAATGAATATTTCATTACCTTAATTACTAAGGAATACTCCTTTCCGCCAGTCGTGGAATGAGTGTTGCTGTAACTAATTATGAAAAGTAATAACATTAGGGATACTGTGATTGCCAGTTTAGAAGGCGGCGTCTGCTTGCTGTTGAGGTATAAACCGTGTTGGGAAACATACGGCGAGGAGCGGAAGGAAGGAAGGAAGGAAGGAAAAGAGGGCTCGGTCTCGATCAAATCCGCACATCTGCAAAAAAAATGGGGCTGAATGGAGCGCTGATTATTTACCCAGGGATGCTCGTGCGTGTTTGAAATTGCCGAGTGGAGGTTTTAACAGGTATAAATGGGCTAAAAGGTTGTGAAACTCGCTTGATGTGAATATGACAGCTTTTTTGGAAACACGGTGGAGCTCTTTAATACAAACATTTTCGATAACTACAAACAGAAAACATGCTACCTGGACCAAGTGTATTTTAAGGAGGGCTAAGTACCTTCCAGAAGGCCAGACTACAGTAAAGCTGTCTGATCATCCCTCAGAGCCTTTTATGTCAGGCTGTCCGTTATTCACCTCTGCAGCCCATGGGCACGTCCCATGCCTGGCTGTAATGTACGACCACTGATAAGGTCGTAAGGGGGGGTGTGAGAAAAAAGGCAGAATACAAGGTCTGCTTTGATGGACATGCTAATTCCTATACCCCTAAGTAGTAAGAATAACAAAGTGGTGGAGAATTTATCTCAGGAATGCCGGAGCAAGACGGCCAGCCGATAAGGAAGTAGCTTCCCTTGGGTGGGGGAGAAGTAATTAGAGTGGGCTGACTGCTTAGATGACTGACTGAGCTGCTGGTGGGATGCATGGAAGTGGGGGGGGGGAATGGACTGGAGGAGACAAAGTTTCAAGACCGAGAAGAACTCTAGTTCATCACCTTTACATCTAAGGAGAGTCTGGCCTTTAAACCATTCCCAATAGAAGTTCAAAATCCCAAATCCCTAAGAATATACCAAACATTTAAAGCCCAGGAATTTAAAAAAAAGAAAACGTAAGCCCACGGGTCGTAAAGCCTTAACCTACACCAATGACCAGGCTGTGACACATGGCCAACACTGAGCTCGAGTCTCCATAAATGACCCAATCTTGGTTGCCTCCCACAAGGTTTCTAGGTCAGAAAACACCCATCCATCCCTCGGCAGCCAGGATTTAGCTCCAGCAATCCAGCTGGAATACAAGCCGTGACCACAATCAGTCATAACTTGGGTTTCAAAACTCATCCTAAAGCCAAAGAAAGGAGAGGCGTCGAAAGCAAAGTACAGCCACAACCACGCAAACCTCAGTTTTATCACCTCATCATGACTTTTAAAAACAGATACTGATAATCACAAAGCGTCTATCCTGGAGATTCAGTGCCTCATCCAAACCAAAACCCGAATCCTGGCTCTTTGCCTTGTCACAGAAACCACGAAGATCTGTCAAACTGCAACCTCCAAGGATTCATTAACTGTTGTGATTAAACATCTTTGACCTCCTGCTTGATCGCCTCAAACCCTAACCCTAAACCCCTGAATCCAGACCCTAACTTCAGTCCACAGATAACTCTGCCTCAGCCCCCGTTCGTCCTGCATGTCAGAAAGGCTGAGGACAGGCCTGTCGGTGTGATTATCCCCCCGCTACCTGAGGAGGTGTTTGTTTGACATTCGCGTTTGACAGCGACGGGACACGAGGCGTTCAGGGGAGGGGGCTCCCTCTCCAGTCAGAACCCATTAACACGTGAGTTCACCTCTCTGAGTTTTTAACAGGGTTGACTTCGCTACACATGTCCACTGACTGGATGACATTTAAAGGGGAAGATGTTCTCCCCCCCCCCCCCCCCTTCTTGTTTCAGTTCTCCTTGACTCACTCTTGCCAAAGGTTAAATGTATGTTTGAATAACAACGAGGGCCAGAGCGTAATTTCTGACCGTTTCCCCTTTTGGCTGCAACCTCCGGTTAAGAAGGTGCTTGATCAAGCCCCGAGATGAAAGCCGGGGAAGTGAGCGAGATTTGTGCAACCGCAAAATGACCTAATTTCGTCTTAATCTCGCTTGGCAATCGGCTGCAATTAAATTGAGATAACACATCTGAATTTACTTCCACGCGAGACGGTGGGGAAACCGGAGCACAAAACGAAAGCAGACAAGTCCTCGTTAAAAAAAGGAAAAGGTAACGAGAGGGGTGCACTTAGGTGGCGGGGAGAAGACGGACACCTTCTGAATAATGAACTACGGTAAGAAAGCGAGCCCTGATCAAAAAGCATGTTCTATTATCCTGAATGAAAGGTAAGACGGTGAGCTGAAAATGGGTTAAGTCGTGTGTGGAGAGGGCCTAGATTTCCAGATGTCACCATGCCTTAATCTGGTGATCTGTTATTGATTGTTCCACGTGGCCATGACCTTGCCAGAAGAGCTCTTCCTACCCAACAATCAAACATACATCAAAGAGTGTGTGCTTCTCTAAATATGCGCATGTGTGTGTGCAGATCAGCAGTGCCGACATCAGAGCAGAAAACTGGAGGCTGCTTTCAACACTTGTTTGCACAAAGGTGTCATCTCTGAAGCAGCTGCCGCAAAGAAACGGGAGAAAATGGGTAAAAATCATTTTAATGGGCAATTGAGGTGATTACTTTTTTTCTCCTTTCCCTCAGAAACGTCACGAAGCTGTGCCCTGCTTTACGCTTGACAGCAGTGATAAGTCTCACACACACACACACACACACACACTGAGCAGAAATGCATTCACACACAAGCAGGAACCAGCTGTGATGTGTTTGTTCTTTAGATTTAATCTATATCTGTTCTTTTGTTGCTCTATTAAGATACAATCATGTTCGCTAAAAGCACAAGATATGATTTGACAGGTTGTGATAAATATTACTGCGAGGAACGTCAAAAATAATGTAGGATTTATACAGCGAAAAGGTGTCACAAAAATAAAGTGAATCTGCACACTGAAAGAGACAATAAGGAAGGTAAACTTGGATGAAAGCTACATTTCATTTGGAGGAACAGATGCAATACAAACTCCTCTTGTGCCCAAACCAATGTAAGGAATAAAGAAGGTGTTTTTAAAGTTGTTTTTTGCCCCCCCCCTGCCAATTGATTATGAATTCCCAACGTGAGTTTACACCTGCTCAGCAACCTGTCGTCTGTCGCGCCCAGACTCCCTCGCAAATGGGAAAAAGTCGACACTCGGAGAAAATCACATGCGAGGCGCGGCGCAACAACTGAATAAGTGCAAACAGCAGGACGAGACGGAACGGATGGGCCAAATAAAGACTTTGCATTTTCACTTGAGAAAGACTCAAATGAGGCATGATATTTCAAAATGCCTTTTTCCCTTCCACGCAATGCATAAAACATGCCGGCTTAGGGTAAAGAGTGTACACACGTAAATGAAAAGTCCAAATGCATGCAATTATTTGCCGGACCAGTGAAGTTTCAATTTCTGTGTTTGCTTTTTGTCAAAACCACAAGGAGTGAAAGGAGGAAAACAAGGGGAAAAAGCGAAAACAAGCAAGAAGGCATGAAATAAAGTCAGGGAAGCAGGAGAAAGACATCTGACTGCACTGCAACTTTACTCAGACTAGCAGAACAGCACAGTGTTGATACGACCTGTCAAATCCTGAGGAAAACAAGGGATGGAGGGAGGGGGGGGGGGGTCAGAGCCTGACAGGCAGAACGCCGCCCCCAGAAACACCTTTAAGTCTGTCACCTTTGCTCCATCACTCTCCATCTCTGCTGCTTTCACACGGTGTCCGAGCGGACTTCTGACAATCGCTGTGTCACCGAGACAGAGTATTTTCAACATGCTCATAGTGACAATAATCCAGCTCACTGCTTTTAATATCTGGAGGAGCAGAGGCCTCGCTATTCGCGAGCGAGACCTGATTTTTCCGAGGCAATTCCTTCTGGGGACGAACACAAGTTCAGCAACAGTTCAGCTGTGAAAACTGTGACTTAATCTCATGCAAAACTGCCTCTTTTTTTATGATGCATGGAGGAGAAAAAATGCAAAAGATTAAGGTCAAACGCATGCAGGGAATGCCACGTTGTCACCACATTGTTTTGTACGAAGCATGGTTATTGCCGTTTAAACATAAAGGGAAGTCACAGGGCAGAGTTGGCTCACTATTGGCTGATTCATGCCTGGGTGTTAGTCAGGCAGCGGATCCCAGCCACCGCTCTCGCTTTCACCGTTCTTGGCAGTGGGAGCTGCTCTGTCTCTGTGTGTGTGTGTGTGTGTGTGTGTGTGTGTGTGTGTGTGTGTGTGTGTGTGTGTGTGTGTGTGTGTGTGTGTGTGTGTGTGTGTGTGTTGTGTGTGTGTGCATCACCCCAAATACGCTGTAACCTCTGCAGCTCGGCTTTTTCCAAACCAATATGTCCCATCACGAAAAACAAGAGGAATTCTGAGTTACTGAAACAACACCCAATGCACATTTTTTAAAAGGATGGATGTCCACAAAGGAGCAAAGAGTTATCCTACAAAGAGTTAACCCCCCTCCAAAGCACGGGTTAATATCATGGCTGCCTGGTAAGGCATTATCCAGAACCTCTCGGAACAAAAGGCCCCTTTTGCAAACAGACTCCTACTTTTCCCCCAGTGTCCAAAGGTGTTTGCTGAAGTAAATCTGCCTAAATCCTGCGCAGCTTGGCCAGGAGGAGGAGGGAGGGAAGGTGTACCGATAATCCTTCTTCTTAACCAAAAAGAAAGAAAACTTCTGGGCGAGGAAAAGAAAGAGAATAAAGAAAACTGGAATCCATATCACATGATGCCATTTAAAGAGCGGAGGTACCCCCCCCCCCCCTCCTCCCTTCCCTTCAGTCTCCCCATCTTTGCTTAAGATTTGCATACATCCAGCCTGGGAATCGGGTGATAAAGATATCCTGCTAATCATTATGATAAAGCATTGTGTGTGTTTACATAAGGGGATGTATTGTGTCCTCGTTCCATAGGCTTTTCAAAAAAAAGGATGGCATTGTATTTAAAAGAATGAGAACACACTTTCCGACCACAGACAAATAAAAAAAAGAGCCTCACAAAAGTGTGCTGGCAAATTCAGTATTTTTGAAGGAAGTTTTGGAAAGCACAGACAAACAGGGGGGGGGGGGGGAGACACCTGCTCTTATCGTCTCTTAAAGCACAATCCAATCGGTCGCAGCCAGAATTTTTGCCCCTTTTTCTTCTTCTTCTTCTTCTTAAGTGTGAGTGGCCACGAATAGTGTGGGTATGCCATCTCGTAACACTATCTGTCTGTCAGGGGGGGCCGGGGTCCCTGCTAGAGTAGGGAGGCTATAAAAGGCTTGTAACCAGGGGACGACCAACAAACAACCACAAACACCCTAGTTATTTCTCTCCAACACACACCCACCCTTTTCTGCCTCTCTTCCCTATTTTTCCCTTCTCTTACTCTCTTTTTTTTTTCCCGCCCCCCCCCTTTTCATCTCAGGCCCTTTTTCTGATGCTGAATGCAAATGTGTAGCCCTGCTGCTGGCGGCGAAAGGGGCTGAATTGTGATTAAGAGGGAGAAGAAGAAGAAGAGGAGCTCCTTTCTTTGTTCTCCCCCCGGGGGATGTTTACCAGGAGAGACACGGCGGATCAGATATGAAAGGCATTCAGGTCAGCATTGATGTGAGCGAAAGTGAAATCGTACCTAAGGCATTCCAAAGACCCGCGGTGTCAGGGGTCCGGGCTCGCGGTGCCTCTGCAAGTGTGTGTTCTCTGGCCGGCAGGCGAAAACATATCTTCACACAAGCAGGGCGGTCGAGGAATAATACGGAAAAAAAAGGAATAATAAAAAATGTGTCAAAAATGTTTTTTGGCTATTTTTTTGGGAAGGTGGATGAAAGTTTTCTGTCCAGTGTCCAGGATGGAGTTGAGATGATCATTAGTTTTTTTGTGTGTGTGTGTGTGTGTGGGTTGGGGAGGGGGGGGGGGGTTGTACAGCCACAAGCCATGCTATTTGCTTTTATCTGCCTTATCAAAGCGTGAAAAAAACGGTGCATGTGTGTTGTGTTGTGTGTGTGTGTGTGTGTATGTGTATGTGTATGTGTGTGTGTGTGTGTGTGTGTGTGTGTGTGTGTGTGTGTGTGTGTGTGTGTGTGTGTGTGTGTGGAGCTGTTGCTGAGCTACATTCCTGATTTAATTCCTTGTGGAAAGCACATATTAGAGGATTTGTTGAATAACATATCAGCTTGAAAGCCGGAGATATCACACTGCGACGACTGTATCTCCGTCTCTCTGCGACACGCTCGATAAAATAAAATAAAATCATGTGAATTACAATAACTGTAAATACTGCGGGGCCCTTTAGACACACTGATCCCGGGGAAAAGTCCTCTCAGAAATGACCCAAAGGGAACATCTTTTTTGCTCCTATAGACCAAACGCTAGGCTCCAAATCACAATGATCTCGTAAGGGAAGTCCATTCATTTTTATGTGCTCGGCTATATACACTTGACTCACACACTTTGAGCAGATGGATATATTTAGCTCGTGACGACTGCAGCCGAGGGAGAGGGAAGAGAAGAAAAAAAAATATCAAGTGATGCAAAAAAGCTACCGTACGCTCGGTAAAATAACAAGGCCTCACGCAGCACGCCAAAGTGCAATGTGTAGTTGTGACAGGACAAATATGCCTCCTTATTAGCCTGCATTGAGGGAAACCTGCTAGCCGTTTTACATGGGGTAATTGGAATATGTCTATTTTGATTCCACCACGAGGTTATAAAAATACTTCATCCTCGTCTATCTGCGCCCCCCCCCCCCCTACTGCCGGCCCCCTGTAATATCTCACAGTAATTATTTCACTTGCTTAAACAAAATAATCCCTTATTTCCCTCAACATGAATGCACCGCAGAGCACTTTTCCCAGCTTCTTCCCACAGAGAAAAAAAGCCATCAGGAGTGCAAGGTGTCTGCCACACAATTGCCAACCCGTATGGGAATGGCAGCAGTGAATGGCGCGGTGGACAACCCCCCGCCACTATTGACGGTATAAACATGTAAATGAAACACATTACCACTGACAATCAATTGTCCGCGAGCGCCCCGCGAAACCTCCCCTCTTTTTTTTTTCTCCTTTCTTTTAACCCCCCTTAACTCAGTGACGATGGCAAAAAGCTGCCCCTACCTTGAGGAGGGGAAATCTGGGATAAGAAGGAGGAGGGAGGGAGGGAAAGAGGAAGGGGGGTGAGAGAAAAAGAAGAGGAAGAAAGGGAGCACCTTGTGTTACCCCCCCCCCCCCCTTTTTCTATTCTCTACTGCGGGAGCTGCAAATACAACTTTAAAAAGACAGAGGAATAATAGAGATGGACAAATTGTTTAGACTGGCAGAAATCTGGCATTGTCTGAGAGTGAAAGCAAGGCTATCCCCCCCTCCCACACCCACACACACACACACACACACACACACACACACACACACACACACACACACACACACACACTTTCCCCCTATTTTTTCTCCACCTTAAGCATGATTCTGTGATAACCACATGATATCAAACTCCAGAGAGATGCAGAGACAGAGAGGTGGAGATCGGCCTCTGCTTCAGATTATGTAATCAGCGCATTTCCGAGGGAATGTCCCGGCTATGAAATGTCATCTGGGGTGAACGAAAAATCGGCAGAATTAAGGAAAACACTCGAACACACAAAGAGCGAAACATCTGTATTTCCTCCTTTTGCTCAGACACCACAGTTTGACGCAAAGAGACTAAAATCAACAACAATTACCATTACAAAGCAGATTTATGTTTGCTGTTTTTGATGCATGTGCTGGTTGAGTAATAGGAAAATAAGGACAGGTGTGCAAGTGCTTCTCTGCTGGGCGCTCACAGCTGGATGTGACAAGCAACACCTGGCGAGGGCCAAACTCTCAAACACTTCACGCTGCCGAGATCAAGTTTCACACCGGGAGAGGAGAAGGCTTTTCAGAGCGCTTTAACAGTGGGGGAACAAGGATGAAATCTCAGGTTTTGTCGCTTTTTAAATACTGCCATTTCCGAGTGTGTGAGCTGGGAGACAGAGGTTTGGTTGAGGGTGTGGGGGGGGGGGGGGGGGATAAGTCATGAAGTGTGTTTAAATACCACATGACAGGCTGGGCAGTGAGTGAGTGGAGCTACTGTAGCACCTCCACCCCTGAAGGCCAACAGTCATATGGATGAGAATGTCATTGGTTAGACAACTTAGTGAGCAAACGCCTCATTAATACTAATTGGCACAAACGCTGCTTCCATTTTGAAAAATAATCCAAACAATTCCAGAAAAATGACATCGAGCCACGCAAAGAAATATTCTCAGGCAAATTATAATTTACGAAATCTATTCTAGAGAAATTAGAGATTTAACATTTGTGTGTATTTGTTGGGAAGAGGGAGGTTGGGTGCGTCCGCCCTCCATCTGGTAATATAAATATAGAAAAGTGTGTGTGTACGCGCTGCAATTTTTTGGTGCATCGGAGGCGTTTTTTTGTCAGTAAAAATGCCGAAGGAATGAGTGTGTTCTGCCGGCCGTCACACACACACTCGCCCTGCCATCCCTGCACAGGAAGAGGACAGAGAGACAGGCAGAGAGACAGGGGGAGAGTGGCCAAGCCTCAATAAGCCTCTGCATTCCCAGGGGGGAGGATTGGGGGTGAGGGAGAGGAGGGGGAAGAGGAGGAGGGGAGGGGGGGGGGGTCATCAGACAGAGATAGTTGTTATGGTAGAAAAAGGGGATTTTAAAACTCAAATTAAATATATTTCTTTAAATGTCATTTCTCCTGGATGCATTTTTATATGAGATATTCTTTACACAGCTTGCCTTCTGTTGTCAGCTTTAAGGGTGTGAAAATTATATTTGCTTTGCTAATATTATTTTTATCAAATGCTGCATTCGGTACAAAAGCCAAGGCAGTTTTTCTCCCTCTCACTCCCCCCTTTATAAACAGGTGGCCACAGCTAAACAGGCTGTCATATCTCTAAACGTGTGTTATTATTCTATTTTCTCTTTTTTAAAGCATGAATACCGCAGATGTACATATATATTGGAAATCTCCAGCTCCACTGTTATGCTCTGTGCTATTTAGTGTGGAACAAAATGCTTGTCTGCTATTGATTGTTTGAAATCAATAAATGAAATCTGATCTAGATAAATAACCTGTGGGGGCAGAGATTAAAAAACTGTTGTGAAGAAAGCAAATAAAAAGCCCTGAATCACAGCACACACTGCTTTGGCTGTGTTTGGAGCATATATAGAATAATCAGGAATAACGGGGCCAGGAAATGTCACAGCAGATTTGCCTCTTGTGGGAAAGTGTGCAGTCAAATGGAGAAAGAAAAACCTACAAATCTCCACCTCCAGCGCCCAGTCCAGACCCAATTAATGTCCAGCATTTATCGGACATGTCAGCCAATTTATATATGATACTTCCACTACAATACACCAAGAGACAAAGGTGGACAAATAGCCAGAAAAACTGAAGCAACAACACAATCTCCTATTAATTATTCCAGCAGTCAGCTTGTCCCGAAAACAGCGACAATGTGGGGGTAAATCACTTTAAAATGTTTCTTATAGAGGTGACGTAAAGGCCTATTTAAAGAGGGAAAACATCACGGCTAACGCACACCAGCAGGCGGATTAAAGCAACATCAAAACTCAAGTCGCAAGATTGGACTTTTACACCGAGCAGCAAGAGCCTGCTGCAGCCAGCGATGTGACCGTTACAGTCCCCCCATGGCGGGCTCAGTCCCGGCGACAAACCCCGCTCCAACTTTCAAACATCCACCAAGTTTCCAACTAACATCCTCGCGAACATCACAAAATAACCCCATGAAATATAAAACCGCAATTTTTTTAAGATTCCAAAGGCTCGTGTGGGAGACATTTACGCACAGTTTCTCCTCGGATAACGGTCCCTTTATCCCTGCGTAAAGGCAGAAATGCGCACCAGCCGCGGAGCCTCACACACCCCCGAACCGCAGTGGAAAGCTTCAAACCAGGCGTACATCCAAAGATATCCCCCCCAATGCTTGCCCCCGTGATTTTCTTACCGTTTTTCCGTCTCGGGTTGGCTTGTTTTCGCCTCTTACACCTGGGGCCATCCGCCATGATCTCTTGCTTCATTGATAAGTGTGTGTGGGATCAGATGGCAGCTCGCATGGACTCGATTCCTTGATTTCAGCTTGGTATCTGACGGGAAACACACACACACAGCAACACCAACAACGTGGGTATTAGCGAGGAGATCCACTTGCTCCGGACGCGCGACAAGAAACAGCGAATGGAACTTGGATGGAGGGACAGATTGTAAAAAAAAAAAAAGAGAGGAAAAAAGAGCCGTGGGTGAAAGTATGAGCAGGAGCGGCGAGGGCATCCGTGTCCATCTAATTCTGATTTTCAGCTGATCGGCTCTCAGCTTAGTGGCATTAACAGCGAAGCAAACAGCAGGAGGAACACAATTGTAATTTCTCTTATTAGATAAAACCACAATTCATATCACCTCAGAAGCGAGTCCATACATTGTTTTAGCTTTCAGAAAAGTTTCTTAACCCGGTTTGTATTTTTCTCCACTTTTACGAAAATAAATATTTTGTATTAAAAGTGACAAGATTTGTTCACATTTACGCATTCAGCCCGAATTTGACACAAAACGCAAAGCTGGTTAATAAATCACATCTTGTCATATTTTAGGGTCAAATCCAGAAACTTACGTTAAACACGGCAAAAAGCGAGCCTGAGCCCCAGCTTGGAATCACTGTGAGGTCTGATTGAAAGTCATGTAACTTCAATAAACACTTGGTTTCGCCTAAGAAAATTGCACCTCGAGCTTTAATAAACTCAATCCAAAGCCTCTTGTCAACAGTTAATAAATAACAGATGGGAAATAATTGTTAAAATGTGCCAAATGACTCCGGACTATAAGGAGATTCTTTAAGGGACAAATTGCGCATAAACAAAAGCGATAAGAGTCCAATCACTGTGTGGGATGTTCGGATCGCCTGCTATTTTATCAGCAAATACCGTTATTAGGGTAAGTGCATGTCGACAAGAGCTTTTGTAAGTTGTAGCTACTTGTACGCTTAGAATAAAATTAAAATAATATGAAGACTAAAGGAGGAAATGGGATGCATATCGCCTTTTTCCTCCCATGATAAGCGATGTTGTGCAGCCCAACAAAAAGCTCCTTTTCCCGGCTTTCAGGAACCTCCACGCGCCGCTACATCACGGAGGTAAAAAAAGGAAAAACATGTCGAAACACACGCACCTATTTCCACCTGTGCAGGTGAGGCGAAGTTGAGCTCCAACTCAGTCGCGCGAGAATGGAAGTTTATCGTCCAACATTTATCCGGGGGAAAAAAATGGTATAAATACAAAAAAATGGAAAAGACACATACCTGATTTTTAGGGGGTCCAAAGAGGTGTCTTGTGGATAGGAGTCGCGAGGAGGGATGATAGCGCGTCGGTGAGCGGATCCTTTTCCACCGGTGATAATAAAGCCTTAGAAATAAAGCCTTAGAAATAGTTGGGAGGAGGGAGGGACCGCTATTCCTGCTAGGGCAGGTTTACAACTGATGTCTTACACCCACTCCAGGAAACAAACCTGGGTAGGGACTGACGTGTTACGCCTCTTCTAATGACATTTTTTTTCTTTCCACCTCCTTTTCTTTGCCGTGTAACACAGAGGAGAAGCCCCCTGAAACGCACGCCACCTATCTTCACGGGAGGGGATAATTGAGGAGAGCCAAACGTGAGCATCTTCTGGGTTGAAGTTTTTTTTTTTTTTTCTTTCCTCACTCTCTCCCCCCTCTTTTCTTTCCCTCACTCTCCTCTCTCTTTCTCCATCTCTTCTCTTTTTTGAGTGAAACCAACTATGTCGGGCTTCGGCGCAGAGACAAGAACAGGCGACACTGTTTTTCCCCTTTCTTCCTCAATCTGTGTGTGTGTGTGTGTTAGTGTACAAGGGGGGGAAGAAACTTGGAGCGCGTCCACGCCGTCCGCAATCATGTAAGGATTTTTTTTTTGTATTTCTATTTCCACTCGGTTTAATTTGCAGAAATAGCAGGCTTGATACGGCAGGATGCAGGAGTTGGGGAGGCGATGCCACATATTCTTCATTATTGTAATTGGCTGCGACTGCAAAAGGTTTGGGGATGTTCGGTTCATTTTATCTACGCTGTAAAAAATATCCGTCTGTCATTTAGTGTTCAGAAAAGTGATGGTATAGCTCCACTTGTTTCCAATACGAACAGACGCTGTCTTGTATTGCGCGTAAATGTCAGGAGTTCAGATTAATTTGATATAATTCCTCTAGGAAATTATTGGAGAAAATATTTTGAGTTTCTCAGTGCATTTTGCAGAATGTGTGATTTGTGAATTAGGGAAACATTTAGATTGCTTGGATGAAAAAACTTTAGATTTACTTTTTTTTGCAGGGTTACGTTGATTGTTGATTTATTAGCAGTGATGTACCTGCAGTCGCGCAGCAGGTACGTCACTGCCTGAGTGTGTGATCGCATGTTTACACAACTAATTATTTGCATTGTTGATTCTTTTTATTTCCATGTTCTTGTTGACAGACAAAGTGAATACAGAATAAGTGTACGATATTATGGAGCTATGCATGTGACCCAGCAGTGACAGAAATTAGTGCAGGAAGCAGTCTGGTGATACTAAAGGAGCAGGGATAATGCCATAAAGTAGAATAAAGTGACGTGGAAGTTCCTGCAGGAATATTACAGCACTATCATAGGGAGTATTCCAGGATTATTAGGGGGATTTATTCCTTCTGGACGCCACTTAACAGGATGAATCTCGCATTTATTAAAGAAGTCAACCATCTCGAGCCATGTCTGACTGAGAAAGGGAGAGAGAGAGAGAGAGAGAGAGAGAGAGAGAGAGAGAGAGAGAGAGAGAGAGAGAGAGAGAGAGAGAGAGAGAGAGAGAGAGAGAGACTCCACCTTTGCAGCGCAGTGATTGGTTATGTAAATAACGCATTATTTTGTGTCCTGTCCTCCTGCAGTTCGCCACTGTATGGCTAATTAAATCATCAATCAAGGGGCTGAACTGGTAGATGCCCCCCCCCCTCTATAAAAGCCCTCCACCTCCATCCCAAAAATAAATAAAAAACAATCAGATGAGTCGAAGCTTTTGCTAAGATTCTTCATTTTTTAAATCTAAAATGTTTGCTTCACTCTGCTGATTTTGCCACTTATTTTATTATCATTACATTAGTAGTAATATCAATACTATTTTATTCTGCTAATGTTATACAATTATAGTAATTATTATAATTATATAAATAGCCTCAACTTTCTGTCCAACTTCTCTGCATGAAATGAAGGACTCTGCCACGAAACATAAATTGAGTTTTTTGGTAAGTTTTTTTTCGCCATTATTGAGTAATATGTATCGCGAAATGTAGTCATTTTCTCCCCTTTTTCCCTCCAAATTAAACTACAAAGAGGGGGGGGGGGGCAAGGATCGGGGGTGAAGCCTCCCGTTTTCCTCGGGTCGAAAGTGGATCCAGTCCTGGGTGAATTATTGTCATGCGTAATTTACTGCCACGGTGCTTGCATGTAAACGAAGCAGTCCAGCAGCCTCTCTCTCTCTCTCGCTCTCTCTCTCACACACACACACTCCCTCTCTCTCTCCCTCTCACACACACTTGCTCCAGATCTGTGTCCCATTCATCCAAGCGAGTCTGGAGTGGCACCTCTCGCCTCTTTTTTTTTTTAAGCACAGGCTCTCCAACGTGGGGCCGTATATTCACCGTGAAAACGGATTACAGTCGTTGTGTGACCTATAGGGGGACCTGGTGCTTAATGAATATATTGATTTAAATGAGGTGAGGGGGGGGATCAGAAACAACATGTGCATGAATTCATAATTCTTAGCTCCATTTTGTGATTGTTATTTTTGTATTAAAGTGTGTGATTACATTTATTATGAGGAAGAAAATAAATAGTTTTCTGAAAATTGTTATAAATTAGATTAATAGTGAACGGAAACTGGTTGACAGATTTGTAATTATTTAAATTATTTCTAATAAATTGTGTTTTTTTTTTTACTGGATTGCTGAATGATTTCTTCTCTGTGTCTGTATGTTTACTCTAAATAAATAAAAAGAAGCTTTTGCAGCACATTACCCTGCCCCGGCTTATTTTTCTGAAGTTGAAATGTTGCCCCAGAAAAATCAATAAGTGGAAATTCACTTGGGTTTAATGCTTTTTAATGTCCAACACCTAAATTGGAGCTGTGCAGTTCTGCAGCTGTCTGCCTCAGGCATGACTGCTGATTACCAAGATTATAATCCTAATTTTCTCTCTGCTTCAGCGTGTGTCTGAGTGAGTGTGTGTGTATGTGTGTGTGTGAGTGTGTGTGGCGAGGCCCATTTTTAGCTCTTTTGACAGCGTAAACACAAACACAGTGGTGCAGAGGGGTTGTAGAAATGTTCCGTAGTATTTAGAGAATCTGTCAGTTTAATTACCACTTCTGTTTGTACATACTAGTGTTTAACTTCCCAAACAGACAAATACTCTCACTACTATGCTGTATTAACTTCGCCAGCTGCTTTCACATGATGGAAAGTCTCACCAGCCTTCAGAGTTCATAGAACAGCAACAAAAACACCATTTTAGATCAGAATAATCATCGTTTCTTTGCAGCCGAGTCACTCAGACATTCACGCTTTAAATTCTGCAGCAAGCAACCAAAAGTAACAAGGTCAGAGGTCAATGCCAAATTATTGGAGGGGATTTTTCTAAACAACTACAGGTACAATAATTACATTTTTTTGGCATATTTCTCTTCAAATAAAAGTGTGATAAAATCATAAGATTTCATTACAGGGTGAAATCAGTAAAGCAGGTCATTTAGTCAACATGGCTGACCGTCTCCTATCTGATATTTATAAAGAGAGCATCGGCCCTGCTCTCATGTTCTATAATAAATGTCCGTAATCGCTTGTTTTCGCAGCCGTCACTGGTGTACAGAGAAGACGAAGAGGGAGAGATGCCGCAGCAGAACACGCCTCGGGACTCAAACACAGTTGTGTGTACATGTTGTGCATTCAACTCTCAGCCGCCAGGCGTCCCTGATTATTGGCCTAATTTAGATCTGTGAGAGTCACATGACATTGCGGTGCATCCAGTCATGAATATATGCCCAGTATTGCTCTTGAAGAGTAAAAGAAGAAAAAAACACCCAGCAGCTCGAGCAAACTGGTCACAATCGAGATTATTCATCCTGGTAATTTGAATTAAAAACTTTTATTTAATTTGAAGGCGTTGCATGGCCGACTTAAATACTATAATTAAAATAAATACTACATTTTTGGGATTAAGTTATAATTACAGACCCTTTTTTTATGATACTCTGATCAACCATTCCTATTTCAAACGTATATTAACCTTACATTGTTTTGTCCTGTCATGAAGCACAGGTGTACTGTAGGTGTGTTCATAAAACATTTAAAACATACTTTTTTCTCTCAGGTGAGTTAGCACAATGTCGGCATCCATTTTCCTGCTGCAGGTTGTCATGGTTGTACGGTCACTGTTGGAGATGCTGCATCATGAATACAAGGGAGGTCATATTTCTGAGGAAAGACACACTATTTCTATCCTTAAATATCTGTCTTAAGTGTAACAGTAGATGGGGTTTAAGCTCCTGCCAATATAACAACAGTGAAGAGGTCTACGTTAGTTACACTAATGTGGCTACAAGTTATATATGATGCTAACACTGATGTCTTTGGCCTGAAGCAGCAGAAAGCTGATCACTGGTGCCAACACTTTAAATCGCTGGCACAAACAACTCTGACTCGTTTCCAAGCAAAACAGTGACTCAGCTTTTCCTCCAGACTGATTCTTATCGGGATAATACAATCAACTTCAACAGGATCTCAACTCGGAGGCAAATTCATAATAAATCAAGGTGTGTTAGAATCTGTTTCAAGTGTTAATATTGAGAAGTTATTCATCTCAAAGCAAAAACATAACAGAGCTGCAGTGAAGCTAATTTGATGGGTGGTGATGCTTTTCTCTGCAGTTGCATCATGCATTTGACAAATGACATCTCTCAGACATGAAGTAAGAAGGGAGTTGTAGGTTTTGGGGTGAAACGCCTCGTAATGACTCAGATCTGACCACAACACAGATTCAAGATTCAAGGCTTTTATGGTCATTCGTACATAGCTACAAGTGTCAATGAAAATCTGAGGTCACATGCTCCTCCAACAGTGCAACACAATAAAACAGATACAATAGTGCAAGAAGAGTCTATATACAAGTAATTGGAAAACGATATATTAGATAAATCATTTGTAAGTTGCAAACAGATGAATGTTCTTTCAAAAGTTCACGTGTTTAACAGATCATTTGTTAACTATAGTTGTATTTCTATAGTCTGTCGATTATACTATATACTCTTTAGATATCCTTAACTATTGATATGTACATATTCACAGTTTTGTGTATTTAGTTTATCTTCTACTGCTGATATGTATTTTTTATTTTCTATTTCATTTACTTCTAATTCATGTCTTATCTACATGTTGACGAACACATTTCACAAATTGGGATTAATAAAGTTTTTCTTATCTTATTATTTGTCCATTCGTTTTTTAAGAAACTTTAAAAAAAAATACAATTGACTTTTCAAGTTAATACAGAAAAGAGGAGACCAATAATCTTTGCAAGTTCTCACAATCGCCCTCAGCTGAAAGAGTCAATGTAAATATAATTGGGAGCACTTCATGTGAAAATCAAACAAAGCAGGCTTGACCAGAAAGTGGGTCTACAAAAAGAAGAGGGACATTTAGAAAAATTCACTCGTACAATTCAAAACAGCTGTCAAGTGACTGCAGCCTCTGGAGTGTTAAACCCTCAGCACACAGTTTGTGCTTCAGCCCTGAAAGGCACTGTTTCGCCTCTCTTCAATTAAAATAACGGTTGTTGTTGGCGTTCAGAGGTTTTGAATGCAACGACACAGAACAGTATCCTAGATCACAATCGCTTGTTTGTGGCTCTTCCAGCTCGGCAACATCAAACTGAAACATCTCTCGGCGGGGCTTTTGGCTGTGATAGCCACCACAAGAGCCTCAACACCAAAAAAACAACTCCAGAGATTGACGGACAATTAAAGAACGAGAGGCGAAGGCTCCGGCGTGTGATCTGCGAGAACTCCTCAAACATGCAAAAATGAATTTAGTTTACATTTGCCATGAGCGAGAGGGGAGTGAAAAGAAAACTCTTTTCTGATCTCTCAGTAGAAGAAGGAAGCAGAACAAGATCGCTGCATAGCAGATTCCCGCAGAAGCAAATGCTTACACCGAAAAAAGTATTGATTTTTGATGTTGTTCTTGTTAGCGGCAGACTGTGCAGAGGCTTCTACAAATGACCACTTATTCGTAGAAGAAAAAGACAAACGTATCATGTGTTAGGCTTCTTCTTGTCTGGCAGACTGAGGTCAGATCCTTCGTGGCTTCCTCAGAACAAGTTGGGGAAGGCAAGGGAATACAAACTTTATTTCGTTTGTACCACACATGCAAAAGTGATACCTTTTAATCCACCTGATACCTTATTCATCCTATCATTTTTTTGTTTCCTGCCCTTGTGTGCATGTGTTTATGCAGATTATTATTATTTTATACAAGCAATTTCTATATTTGTTCTCTTATTTGGGACATGAAATCAGTATTACAACTCATATTTAACTGTATGGATTACCTTTTTCGGTCAATTGCTTTTTATAACCTGCTTTAAATAGATGTTAATGTAAAACATATTCAAGTTAGGAGTCATGTAAAGACATTTGCACATACAGTAACATGCATTTTAGATTTTTAACAAGGCAGTAAATCACAGAATGCAGAATAGGCGTATGTATCAGCTATTCAAATAGAGGGTACAATGGTCAAAAGTTCTACGAATCACTAGTAGAATGCATCTGATGGGATGTGTCTAACGCCTGAATCACCATAACAACTCCTGCATATTTATTGCACTTGACAAATAAAAATGCTTTTGATTGGGACTCTGATAGATCCCACAAGAAAAGTTTGTAACTCAGACAAGAAGGAGAAGAAGAAGAAGAAAAAAGAGAGGACTTATCGCTCGCTGAAATTAATAATTGACGGCGTCTCCGATGAATAATGAATCAAACATTTGAATAATTGTTATAGCTCTAATCTCGACAGACATTTGCATATCGGCGTGCTCTTAATATCTGCCTCTGTATATGAGTTTACATCCTCTCAGGACACAGAGATAGAATTAAAAGATCTGACTTACACGTGCGCGAACCTTGTCCGGCTCTCGGAGATTTGCAGTCGGATCGCTCCACATGATGATACACTGCAAAGAGAGGAAAGAAGCATTTCATATATTTTGATAAGGATGGAAGAACAAGATCTGCAATCACATTTAATGGTGCAACATATACCATACACACTCATATGCAGATTTATGCACAGAAAGACACTGTTTTTCTATTCAAAAGGGACATTTTTGTATATTTTGAGGACTTCATTACCCATAATTCATGTAAATGGACACTCAAATCCTAAGGGAAGTGTTTTTTTTTAAAGGTAGAATGATTGATCTCCACTATTTAATGATGGTAAAAATATGAGTGTGTGCTTTTGAATACAGGGTTTGATGTGGTTGATGTTTTGTTAGGCTGAGATTAGGTTAAGTTGGTTAAGTGTTGGGAAACATTGTGGTTTTGGCTAAATATTGAAAAAGAAAGTACAGTATTTTAATCAAAACCTCAATCTTTCCCTCAATTAAGTGCTTTGAGTTCAGCAAACATAATAAAAAAGCACACCGATAATAAGCACAGTACAGCAAAACAAAGACTTTGCTTACTTGTTACGACTCGATAATGCCTCCAAACCTTTAAACAGTGGCTGAAAGAAGTGTGTGTTAGTGCACCAACAATCAATAACTATGAACTAAATGGCTGTTTTTTCACCTTCCGTGGCAGAAGTTTGCCAAGCAGTCAGCTTTGAACCCTTGGCCTCTTTGATAAGACTCCAGACTTTTGGCTTGTTTGCCGTTTCCAATGTTTGCATTCTTTTTTCAGCGCTGCCTCGGACAAACATAATCTTGTTTCATCCTCCGCCGAAGTTTTATGGGCCTGCAGGACTTGGAGAAAAGTCGGTCTGCTGGATGCATTGTGTACCTCCACTGCTCATTTTCAGACATGTTATCTCGACACTGGAAAGGATTTTGGGGGCGATGTAAGAAGCTGTCGTGTTCTCCACTTCCTGTAAAAGCTATCACTCTCACCTCTCGCGGTCTCTTTGTAGGAGTGTGTGTCGGTGTGTGTTTGGGAGGGGAGTCGATGATTCGTCTTTTGATCCTGGCGTGCTTGTTGTCAAAAGCTGCCTGGATTGAAGAGACTGTTGGCCACAATTGACTACGACAATTAGGGCACGATCACAGTCCCCGAGTGGAGCACTTAAAGGCTAATTTACATGTCACTTTGCTGAATTATACCAAAAAAAAGAACAAAAAATAGCGAGAGAAAAGATATTCTGCTTTTGCTCCCTCCCACCTTCTCTTTTTCTGTCTATCAGGTTTTTTATTCCTCCATGCCTTGTAAACTGTAATTTGTACACTGCTTAGGGGAACCTGGCAGAAGAGAGGCGACCGGCATTTCCATTTGAAAGGAGGCAATCACCAGGCCACTGCTGAGCCTATTGTCCGGTGGGGGGGGGTGGTGGGTGGGGGGCGGCAGCAATTTACAGGCGGTGGAGTTAACCTTCTGGCAAGGTGCATTACACACAAGCTTTACACCTGTATGTCTGCGGATCCTCTGTTTGCTGATACTCTGGCATGTGTTGCTCCTTCATGGAAACCTGGACATCTTCCTCTCACTAACCTGCTGTTAGACACGACTGCATTTCACTTCCCTCACAGGGTCCTACCTCATCTGGGACGTCCCGATTTCAATCAAACATGCTTCATATTTCCATCCCAATGTATTAGTTATTGCCAGAGTAGAATCATCATCATCTGAAAGGTTTTTATTGATTAAAACATGTGTGTTTTTGCCTCTGACACAAAATAAAGTATCCTTTTAAGGTGGGATAACGATGGATTGGAGGAAGGTCAAGCTGTCCTACTTGAAAATAAAACACTATTTAGTTAACATTAAAACATCACCTATCTTTTGCTCATTGTTAAACAAACTTAAAGGAAGAAAGTGGCTGTATTTAATATGTTTCCAGAAACCACTCACTAAGTTCTGGTTTTCTTACAGGGTCCCTATTCTGCTCATTTCCAGGTGTATATCAGTATGTAGTGTCTCTATTGGGACATGTCTCCATGCTTTAATGTTCAATGTTCAAAAGCTCATTATTTTTCTCATACTGCCTGTGCTGCAGCACCTCTTTTCACCCTCTGTCTGAAACCAGAGCCCAGTCTGCACTGTTGTGATTGGTCAACCACGTACAATGTGTTGGTTACAATGTGTGTGAGAAACTCCCTCTGGAGGAAACACAGGGATTGTAGCTTTTGCAGACCATTTACATGCACAAAAAACTTAAGGAACAAGTGAATACCCCAAAAAGCAGAATAGGGCCCCTTTAAGTTACATGGCTGTCAGATTGTCATTGAAAGAGCTCACTGATTGGTCCAGTAGGATAACAGAGCTATCAAGATTTTGTCTGGGTTTTTAAAATTTAACTCGGAATTTGGTGACGACGCGATGCAGGATTTATGGGGACTGACATACCTCGATATTAAATGTTTAAACCTGGCTACTGTGTCTTTAAAAACAACACATTTGCTATCTTAAATCAGTCGTGGCCTCACTCATCTCGGCTCAAACAGACAGCTCTTCCTCATGGCTGAAGTTTCTTTTCTCCTGCTCTGACAGGCTGTTTGTGACAGGTGCAGAGTGTGTGTGTGCAGGAAAGTGTGTGTGTGTGGCTGGGTGTGTGAAAGGACCCCCCCCTTCACCCATCTATCTCTCTCTCTCACACACACACACACACGCACACTCCTGCTGTCCTTTCAAAGAGAACACAGAGGGGACAGAGTGTGTACAGAAACAGCAGGTTGATGGGATAATGCCCATCATCTGTTGCACCGTGTCATTTCTGTGCTGCCGTAAACCTGCTTTTGTAACGGCCCTGTACACACACACACACACACACACACACACACACACACACACACACACACACACACACACACACACACACACACACACACACACACACACACACACACACACACACACACACACACACACACACACACACACACACACACACAAATATTCACACATGTAAACACACAGCTCTTATTCTTGCAGTCTGTGTGTGTGATTCTACATGCGAATGAGCCGTACAATCGAACAGAGCTGAATAGAATTGAACAGAAGGAGATGCATCTATGTGTGTGTGTGTGTGTGTGTGTGTGTGTGTGTGTGTGTGTGTGTGTGTGTGTGTGAATAGGTGTGCGTGTCAGAGGTGTTCAGGCATACGTCAGCCAAGGAAGGGATTGTTGTGTGCCACAACCTGCTCACAATAATCATTGGAATAAATTCCCCCCCTCTGCTGTGAATGACCTAATCCAGATTTGATGGTCATTATATGAGGCCTGTTTCATTATGCTGTAAACATACAGCGGGGATAATCTTAATCTCCGTAATGCCACTGTAAACTAGAATAGCACTGCTGTTGCACTAAAGCCACCTCTGTTGTTCTTGCATCATTTTTCCTGGAAACAACTCAAAGTTGACGCTCATTTTTGAGGAGTTTTATGTTGGAGCCAGTGTTCTTTTTCCCTAAATCCTGGAAGAAAAGCACTTTTGGTACATATTTGAGTTAGTGATATGACTATCAAATTGAATGTAGGTTACTAATCCCAACGATTGAGCCTTTAATTAATTGCACAGTTTTGTAATAAGGCTGGGGGGATTAGTGTGTGGACAGGTGGGCAGATTTAAACCTCACTGGGCCGGACACATGTTGAGACTGAAGGGAAGCCATCATCCCGAACAAAGAGGGATTTTTTTATGCCATGGAAATACTCCAAATGTCTGTGTGTGTGCACAGAAAGCGCTTCTGTTGCATGTAAGCTTCAATGTAAGCTTCAACAATCCATGTGCTGCAGCAAATATATATGTTACACAATATGTATAAGGGTTAAGATAAAAGGTTTTCCATACATCCAAAGTTGATGTATAATGTTGAGGGTGTATTTGTTAATAAAGGTTATTCAAACTACCATGTTTAAAGGTGTACACAAGAGTTCCCAATGGCACGGTTATCAAAAAGTTTCACCTATCACCTTTATGGAGCTATAAAAAAAACTATAGATGGCTATAATTCATCAATATTATACGTTTATGTTATGGTCAACGTTTTAAAATGTTGAAACTTTAACTTATTGGTGAAAAATCATGATTTTTGAAAACAAGATTCATGAGAAATGTTAGTTTGTTGTGTATGAAAACAAAACAGCAAACAAAAAGAAAACTGTTGAAGCGATTAAACATTTGATCAGATTTCGACAGTGTAAAGCAGAATTTAAAGCTCTGTGATTGGATGTTTCTTACCTAAATGATCCATGGGAGTTGTAGTGTTTTGCAGCCAAGCCTTGGGGTACGATGACAAGTATTTTAATTGTACTCCTGTTGAAATAACTCCACACATCACTGTAGAGACAAAAAAAGGACAAAAAAAGGACAAAATTACCAACAAAATCTGCAAAAATGATATGGATCCAAGCACAATGAACAAATGACAACTTAGTGAATACATTGGGGAATAATAGCAAACACATTTATGTTGGTATCTCCTGATGATTCTTGCAAAGCCACTTTATAAATGTCCTTACATTTGCAGAATATGTGTCCAATTGAAAACCTGGGGTGTACACCTGCCGAACCCCCTTATGCATATACAAAACAATTTACATTTTAAATAAATGTAGTGTAGCAAAGACAGGGTTCATACACTTTTTCACCAATGATTTTCAATTACTTTTCCATGACTTCTCCATGACCTTTACCTAATTTTCCATGAGCAAAGAAATGACTCTTTCTCAGCGGTACCACTGAAAATGGTTTATTTTAACTTTTTAACTTACTAGCTTCTACACGCTAAAGCAACTCAAATCTCTCACCAGCAAAATACCTCGTCAGTTAAATGCCATTTTACGTTTCATTACTATACGATACAGTATTTATTATCATTATAGTATTACTATTTCGGCGATTAGATCAAATATAAATTATATTTGATGCAACATTTCCATGACTTTTCCAAAACGTTGGGCAAAATATTGTTTTCTATAACTTTTCCAGGGCCTGGAATTAGCATTTTGTATTTCCATGACTTTTCCAGGTTTTTAATGACCGTAAGAACCCTGTAAAGAGTATAATATTTGCACTGGAAGTATAAAATAGCATACAATAGAAATACCGAAGTTCCTATATAATATCAAAGTCTGATTCAAAAATAATTACTGACCTATTCCACAATTACGTCAATCATCTCTAATATTGACATATTTTATTCTCAAGGCCTCTTTCTGTTGATGAACAATCATCATACTTCAACAAGAACCTTTTAATGTGATTTTACTTTGATGCCAGTCATCACTTTTTAAGAGGTGTTAATTTGGTTAAATAGTGGATGTCTCATTTTTGGAAAGAAGCTCTTCATTTATCTCCAAATGTCAATTAAATTCAAATATAATCAAATATATCTCAATGAATAAAACATTGTGGGTAGCACGTTGGATGAGCGTTCAGAGTGTGTTTGGGTCCCTCTCTCTCATTATAAGCAGCCTTGAGCAATATAGCAACTCTCGCTCTCTCTCTCTCCTTCCCCACACACACTCGTGTTTGCCAAGCTCTGTCGTTGTTAGTGGCCCCAAACAGTTTCACAGTACATTTAGGGTTTGATCTTCTGTTAGTGATACGATAGCACGCCATGCTCCATCTGCCTGCTACATACTAAACTTTAGAAAATATAAAGATCGCAAGGTCCAGAAACGCACCAACAAACTGCTGTTGACACCAATTTCCAGTGGTGGAGGAATAGATCAGATACTTTACTCAAATAAAAGTGGAAATGCCATAGTCTTAAATAGTATTTTATTAAATTAAGTGCTGAATTCATATTGGTTCTTTATTAAAAGAAACATGGCAGCATTTAAAAAGTTATTTTCTAAAATTATTATCATATAATTTCATCTGAATTATATCAAAAGGACTATTTTAGACCTTGGTGATGAATTTGCACATGCAATTTTCAAGTATTGGTTACGTCACAAGTTGTTCAAAGCAACATGACATATTTGAGGTTTTAATTTTATACTATGACATGCATTACCTGGTTTATCTTTTCCAACCAGGCATTTTATTGGACCAAAAAGAGCCATCTACTCTATGATACAATGATGATACAACTGTCTTAAAAACATTAGAATAACCTGCATCAGTGGAGGTTTAGTGGTAGGTGAAGATTATGCTTCTACCATTAAAGGATTATATGAGAAGAAGGAATATAATCTGATGCAATGTCCGTGTGCTTATCATGTCAATGGAAGGTATTTGCAAGTTCTACCTAAAGTGCATTATCTAATATGCTCTCAAATGTGAAGCTTAATGTGTACCTCCCGCCTCCTTATGTCACAGTGAAACTACTTCCTGTTCCTGTACAACATTCTGCCAGTTGTATGTGAGTTGATAACCGAAACATAACATTGAGAAATTCCAATAAAGCCAAAAAAGGAAACACAAAGCAAACCAGCAGCAGGGGTTTTCAGTGCAGAGCCCCAATCAAATGTTGTCGCTTATTTTTGGGGGCAATGGGGGGACACAGAGGGAGGAGCGTTTGGGGTTTGGTAGGGTAGTTGGGGTCCGTCTTTACAGAATTGTCTATCAATAGGTGCAGCCAGTGTCAGTAGTCCTTCTCATCAAACCGGGGCCTGACAAAGAGGCGGCGGCGCATGGGAAAGGGGCAGCAAGGTGAAACTAATGCCATGGATGTTTGATTCATCAGGGCCTCATTGTTGGCGGCCACGGCTGATTGTGAAGGTTCAGTCAAGCAAAAGGGGTGCGGAGTAATCAGTCGGATTTATGGTGCCGAGGGCCTCGGAGAGAGGCAAAAAAAAAAAAGGAAAAAAGAAAATCCAGATAGAAGCTGTTTGCAGTGCAGCCGGAACAGGTCGGACACACACATACCTCACAGAGAACAGGGTGTCATTAGCACCTAGCTTTGTGGAAACTATATGATAAAACAGAGATGGGAAACATAGAGTATTCATACAAGTTTGTATACTACGTGAGAAATCAATTACACCTGGTGCCAAATCTGAAGCTAACTTTGCATGCATTTTTCTATATTGTGTATTCTATAGATACTTTAAAGATAGTTATATTGTTTCGGATAATATGTTTGTATTTTTGCCGTTCTTGTTTTAAATATTGAACTCATGTACAATGACTTCTAACCCTGCTGCTACAACTAAATAATTCACTCATTTGGGATCATTCAAAAAGTATAAAATGAAAATAGTAATCACTCTCATCACTCCTTCTTCACTCCATTCCCCCGTCCTCCATCTTTTCTCCTCCACCTTCCTGTTTTCCCCTCCCTCGCCATCCCTCCATCCACCTTTCTGATTGGTCGTGGCGCAGAGGAGACAGATGTAGGGCGAACAGCAGCTAAGCCGTTGTACTCTTAAGCCTAATGTGGAAGTTTTATATGCAAAGAGGTGAAGCAGGAGGGAGGGGAGGGAGGAGGAGGATGGAGTTTGAACTGATTAGGATAATTCCTGCTTTTAATACAGCTGTCCTTCCAGCTTAAGGTAAACCAAATGTTGCCATCGGAGATTAGTGTACCTTGCCTGGTTATTAGCGACCCCCCCCCTCCTTCCTGCTCACACACATACACACACGTCAGAAATGTCTCTAAAGCCGCTCTCGCTGGCATTAATTTGAGAAAAAGAGAGAGGCGGGAATGAGAAGAGGAAGGAGAGGGGTGGGGGGGGGGAAGAAAAGTGTTGCAACTTGATCTTCTTCTGCACCTGTTGTGAAACTGTGTGTGTTACATGGTCAGATTGTGTGTGTACTCTGAATTTCCCCACAGGAATGTTAAGGACAATTATTGGAAGTGATGACATTTTGTCTCATTGTCACCTCAGGATACGACTAAAGGGTTGAGTTACAGGATGGTATATTAAGGTTTCACGAGTATAGCACACATATTTTACAATAAGACTTAGCTTGAATGTTTCACAGTCATATAATGTGCTTTGATCCCCAACTTAATCGGAAAGCATATTGCTATTTACAAAAATATATGAAACAATGAAAAAGTAAGATGTTAATGACAATAATGTCAAGCGGAAAAGGAAAGCCCTCCAACATTTAGAAGCCCTATAATAAAAGGAAATACTTTACTGTGTGTGTGTGTGTGTGCGTGCGTTTGTGAGTGTGTGTATACCTGTGCAGCTGTTCCCTCCCATCAGTCGTCAGCCTCTCAACTTATGCAGCCAGTTGGTTTAATACCTTCACACCCTGAGGAGAACAAAACACACACACACACACACACACACTTGGCATCTCATGTCAAATATGATGTCACCCGCTCCGGGCCAAACATTAGTAACTGAATACAGCTAGACGAGGCTCAGAGTCGTACTCGAAATCCTTTTTTTATACTTAAGCTGCTCGGCTGAGTTCATCTACAGTCGAGCAGGAACACACTGACGCTACATGGAGGTACTGGAAGCAGAAGTTTCCCAGCAGCACATGAACACAACACAATGTCGGAGGTGTTTCACTTGAATTGAAAGCACTCTGTCATCGTTGAGGGAATAACTGCCATTAACAGACTCTTCCTAACACACTAGGTGGGCTATGAGTAACCTCTTTTAAGCACTGGTAAGTAAGTATCCTAAATACTGTGTGACCTAGTTCTCACACGTGTACTGTAGCTGTCACAGAATCAACCCTAATTTCTAAAGCAAGCTACTTTCAAAAGTAGGGAGGAGAAATCCTTTGCCTGCAGCGTTTGAAGTGAACATGTGAAGATTTCCTCCCAAACGAGATATCCACTGACAACTGAAGCAACATCAAAAAGTAATACATTAAAACAAATGATGGCCATTTTCCACGGGAAGTAGGTAACTCTTTGGCTGGCAAAATGTTTCATTAGCTCTGGGCTTTAGAGACTTTACCTGATATTTTCTTTAACTCCTGCCGGTATGAATGTATATACTGCAGGTTGTTATTGAAAAGTCTCATAGGATAAAACTGAAAGCGAGTTCCTTCAAAACTGGGAGGTAGAAGTATAATGAATATAATGGGCTTTCAACCTCTGCTGTTATAGACTATGGGAAAACAGCAGTGAGATGTAGTTCTACACTAAGGCAAGCGCTTTAAAAACAAAACAGTCAGACTCATTTTTCTGGGACCCAATGAGTATGAATAAGTTCAATTTGATGTTCAAGTCTTTGGGCTCTTGTAGACAAATGTCTTGGGTCCTAAAGACATCCACGAGATGGATTTGGGTCCAAGTTGAAGGTGCTGCACACGAACTCACACATATTCATTTATCAGAATAGGGCCCCGTTAAGCCTGAGACATACGATTATATTCAGTTGCCAATAGAAAACAATGCAGGAAGTCTTCACCAAGGTAACAATAAGTGTGCTCACACTCATGCCGAGGCAGCAACGCTTCACTGAAGGAGTGAACGCTCAGTCAGAGGAAGTGATAACGCCGCTCATTTCTGCCTCAAACGACGGTTCATTGGCTAATGCTCAACAACAATAATACAGCACCGCACACACTCACTTATATACACTACATGAAGGTCAGAGGGCAGAAGAAGAGAGAAATCATTACAGACACTGACCCGCACAAACGGATGATTACCGATCGATGCGGAACAACTCGCTCCATTATCAGGGTCGGGTAGTTAGACAACATACTATGTGTTAAGTAACAAGAGTGTGGCTGTTGGGGAAATAGCTGTCATGTGGGGGATTATCACAGAGATAAGAAACAATAATAAAGCAAGAACAAGGTTGGGTATTCAGGAGTGTGTGGCAGTTTAGCTGAGCGACTGCAAAATGGTGTCACAAGCCATGGAGGTCGTCAAATGATGCCAGGAAATATACAAATATTTAATTTGAAGCATCAGTTACAGTGTCTCTGTAGTTGGCGTAAAGAAGTGGAATTCTTTGCCGAATGACTTAAAGGGCTGTAAGAACATTTTTATGTTCAAGAAAATGTATAAAGAAAGCGTAATTAGACGGTATGAAGCTGACTTTTGATTGTGTGCTGGTTTTATGTTTCAGTATTCGTAATAATGGTTATTTCATTTTTTTTTTTTAAATAAGATTTTCTTCTCCCTGCTCCTTGCCACCATGCAATATAAAATAATAACTGCCATGGGTGGAATAAATAAATAAATAAATTCAGTTTTTTAATTATTATTATTATTATATAAACTTGGGTGTAACTTTTTTTCTTTTCTGGTAATGCACGATTTTGAAAATATATCAAATTGTTCAGGATGTGATTTTTTTAAGAGGATCTGCACCAAACAAGGATTGCCATATCCGAATACTACATGCACTGTGCTTTGGATATTGCGATTTTGATTAAATGATGATTAATTGTGCAGCCCTAGCTCTGGTTAGCATGTCAATGATGATCAATTGAAGGAAAAAAACAAACAAGCTGTGTCCCTGTTCCCTGAAATGTGGGATGTACTTTTTCCTTATCTGTTGTTCTCATTACTCTTTGTTTCCCCACGTCCTTGTTTACATCCTAACGAGTGAATGTGACTGGAGTCGAGCACAGTTCCAGTGGAGCTGAGAGGCAGCCGCGGCGCGATGGCTGCAGGCGGGTCAGCGGGTTAATCACACTTGACTCGGAGCTCATTGCGATTGTCTCGACCACTTTAGACGTCGAGTGCAGACCTTTTCGGCGGAAATCCCATTAACCTGGGCTAAAAGACCATTTAAACACGCTGACTGGAGAAGCGATTAGGTTCAATTTGAGATTCCCGCTAAGCAGCGCATGGCACTCAGCCAGAACGAATACAGTGTGTGTGAACTTAACCCAGGCCTGAGAGGTAACTTATTACAAAGACAGAACCGATTCATAAGAACATGCTTCTGTCTTTTCTTTAAATGCAGTACAACTAGGGATATGAGTAAGACGTACAACATAATCAGTTTGGAATGATGTGCATTCAAAGCATCATCAATTGTCTTATTGCAAATAAACTACAATAATTAGCTCCATTAGCTTCTCTTTGTAAACTGTACTAATGTTATGCATAAATAACATCGATATGACATCCATTAACAGTACATTTTAAAGTTCAATCAAAACATAGACCAAAAGAGAAAAACACAGTTGTCTCTATTTTTAGATAGCCCGTAGATGGATACAATATTTTAGAGAAGATGCAGAGGAAGAAGAAGAAGAAGAAGTGAAAGAGGTGAAATAAGGTGGAAAAAGGAAGTGGAAGAAGAACACATCAACCCTGAGCTCGGTAATAATTCACACCATCCCTCTTTCTGTTCCTTACGAGTTTCAAACGTCGTCTAAAGCTCAGAGTTTGCACCACTGCACTGCTGCTCATTGCATTACGGTTACCGAGACCAAGGTAAGCGAGGGAGACCTCATGCGTCTTCTTACACTACAATAATCACATGTCGTATAGCATCCATTTGACATGCAAAGAGGGCAAACAAAGGTAGGCTCGTATGCTAATACTTTATTCGCCCCTGTGCAAACAGTGGGACTCACTCGCTTGGAAGATGAGGATTAATTGGGAAAGCAAATGTCTCTCAGAAGTGGAAATGGTCTCAAAAAGTCCTACTTTATTGGCCCAAATGGTCTTTTTAGTTGATTTAGCAGCAGGTGAATAAGGTCATGTTAATATGGAGGCGTAATAAAACATCAAAAAGACACATCATTCCTCCACGGTAATGCAAGGCTTCCATGTTCTGCTCCAGAAATAAGTGCAAGAAGTACAAAGAGCAGGCAAACTTTTTGATATCACATCTTTACAAGTCGGTCGATGCCTCAGACTGCGCACGGTCCCTGGTTCATTTTGCATTGATGCTGAATGTCTAATGTCGACACTTGCTCTGGCCTACTTCATCAAACGACTGCAGGGTGATGGGGTTATGAGGGTTATAAAAGATGAAATGGTCAGATATGCACCGTTTGAAAAGCAGTGACATCTGCAGAGCTCTTGAAGAAATCATCAAACGGCGGGAAAAAGTTAAAGGACTGAAACAAAAAGCAGCTGAGATGTGACAAAGATGCACCTCTGCGACTATACACACACTAAAGAGTTCATGAACAGGAGAAACATGTATGGACTACATTTCAATTTGAAAGCTGATAATCTGTGAAATGTCTCTTTATATGATGATGTAACGTGATTGTAAATCCTGCCATAGTTTTATGACTAAGCTGGGCCTATCAAAGTTAACATCAGGGAAAGTTTGTTCGCCAGGACACTAGGTCATTTCACACCCCCTCTGACACAGGCATGCTTTATATTTTACAAGAGAGGATGTCACACTGATGTTGGATGTTAACCTGTGTGTGCAATTTGTGTCCTACCGGTTTATAAGGCATGTCATTTAAACATTACTCAAATTAGTGTTACCCCTTCTTTGCCAAGTTTGACTGGAATTTATGGTTAAAATAACTCATTAAGAAAACATTTGACCTCATTTTTGAGTTAATAAAAAGGCAAGGAAACTAGAATTATTTGCAAAATTGACATTGGAATGGGATGCTTAAATAAAACCACCATCATTTAAATAAAGTAGATACAGTAACCCCTTATCCCAATATCATTGGAAACAGGTCAAATTTGAACCAAGGGCAACAGGAAGGTTAAAGTTTATACCACTCTTGTTGTATATATATATATTTTTTTAATTAATTATGACATTATGCTAGTAAGATGCTATACGTCTCAAGGTTTGGATTGAACCAAGTTTTTTGCAATGCAATAGCAAAAAGCAGCTAAGTATTTAGGTATCAAGTCGGTATTGGACGGGCGAGATGTCATTTGGATTGAAATAACCTACCATGTTGCTACAATTTGCTTCCTATAAACCCTTGTTCAAGTGTACCTGCCTCCCTGAGTACATTGGTTCTTTAAAAAAATAAGATAACTTCCAGACTATTTGGCCTTGGACCGTGTTGTGAGGAGTCAAACATGGCTGAGGTGTTTCACGACTTCACCTGAATGCATGCGATTAAATGAGCAGTGTAAGCGCCCCCCTGTGAATCCCTTTCAACATAATCAAAGTGAGGTGGGGGTGAGGCAGTGTGTGTGTGTGTGTGTACGCTGACAGCCTCGACAGTTGGGATGGGCGAATGCCAAGCGGCTGCTAAATATACACAGGGGTCAGACTCTGGCAGTTCCTCCGCTTTGTCAGAGCTGCATTTCAGGTTCTCTGATAAAAGCGGTTTCTGCTCGCTGAAGTCAAGTGACAGTTGTGACAGGGGAGAGGTCGCGGGTCTGGGACCTGTGGGTGTGTGTGTGTGTGTGTGTGTGTGTGTGTGTGTGTGTGTGTGTGTGTGTGTGTGTGTGTGTGTGTGTGTGTGTGTGTGTGTGTGTGTGTGTGTGTGTGTGTGTGTGTGTGTGTGTGTGTGTGTGTGGACCTGACCTGTCGGAGGTTGATAGGCACGAGGCGGTGGAGTTGTCATAGAGGTCCCCAGATATCCAACCAAAACCACACAGGCTGTCCTGTATCCGGGATTGTCTGTACACTGCAAAAAATATCAGCTTTACTAAGTCATTCGTGGTTCATATAGAGCTTTAAATTCATTCAGTTCCCACATTGTCCTGAAATATTGATGAATTAAGAAGCATGTAGTAGAAATATGACAGATGCTTTCAGTTTCTTTATATTAAAGGTTTGCAGCTCTTCCAGACTTATATTATTGTAAATATATTGTTGTCTTTTAGATTGCTTTTTGAGTGACCAACAAATCTGTTCAATATTTTTTTAAATATATATATTTGGAAAACTATTTCAAATGTGAACACTGAATTATTTTTTTAATGACTTATAAAAAATATCCAAAAAAAAGACTGCCACCTACAGAAAGTGAAACTGCATCGGCATAAAAGCAAGAAGGAACTTAACAAAAAGGTGACAACATATGATATTGTAATTTCATGGGGTACATTTTTTGCAGCGTGTATCTGTGTGCATGCATTTCCCTGTGTGTGTGTGTGTAAGTGTGTGTGTGTGTATGTATGTGTGTGTGTCAGCGGAGCATTGATGAACTCAGCACAATGTTGAATGGGGCTGTTTTGGCAGCTGAGACAGCGGGGCCGGACCTGCGGGTCAGAGATAAACGCCCCTCAGCTCGGAGAGAGGACGTCCCATCAGAGAGGAGCATGAAAACAGCTCGCTGAGAGGGTGGGGGGGGCAACACAAGGTTCTATGACTGAAGGTTGCTGGTTGAAATCCAAGCGCTTGATGTGACTCCCTTATTTACAGCCACAAAAGGATATTTGTGAAGCTTCTTTTTTTACAAATCTGTACTGTTTCGGAGATGTAAAGGAGAGGAGGTGCAGCATGGGTAAAATAAAAGCAGAGATGGCGAAAGTACACACATCCTTTACTCAAGTAGAAGCACAGATACTCGTGTTTAAAAATACTCTGGTAAAAGTAGAAGTACTGACTAAACTTCTTTACTCGAGTAAAAGTAAAGAGGGCTTCAAAATGTACTGAAGTAAAAAGTACCCATAACTAGCATCTGTTTTAAAGAGTACCTGACCTCCCTTTATATTAATAGATCAATAATGTCATTGTTAGCTAATGAATGTTTCCATGCTGAACAACGGCAACATGACAACGTTTTCATTGGTCCCTCTTCTTTAGAGAAGAACAGGAAATGATGGATACACGGATCGTGTTCAAATCAATAGGCACGCAATGACTCTAAATAATAATGAGCACGCCACCAAACACACATTCAAACTAAAGTAACAAACCTGTTGTAAGAAGTAGAAAGTACAGGTATTTGTGTTAAAAATGAAAGAAGTAAAAGTAAAAAGTCGTCAGAAAAACAAGTAGTTGAGTACTGATACCAGAAAAATGTACTTAAGTACAGTAACAAAGTATTTGTACTCCACTGCTTCCCACCTCCGAATAAAAGTGAAACTAGTGTAAGGAGCATTGAGAAAATGTCCCGTTCAAATAATAACAACGGCTCATATAATAACAAAAAGTGCACATCATAGGACTTATGGCACGCAGATGTAACAGATTATGAACTGTTGAGGGAAATAGCCAATTAAAGTCCTGATTACTTTTAAATGGCACCATTTTGATCTTGTAGAATCAGGTTGAGAACCGCTGCTCTGAAGCACGCGGAGTTTAGACTTGAACCTGTGAGGCAGTCACCAGGAAGCGGCCTAATCACCGCGAGGAAACGATAAGGTTGGTGCTTGATGTCTGCAGCAGGAAGCCGGGCGGAGGTGACCGCTCCGTTTAAACACGCAAACCTGCCAAGATTCTATCTGCTCCTGTTTTTCCTCGTGAGTGGCCCACTCAAGAAAAAGAAAAAAGGCCTTGGAGAATCCATGACTGGACGCTTGAGGCTGCATTTAGGAAGGAAGTGAAAGTACGGTACGATGGGCAGACAAAGGTTATTACTTTGATTCCAAACTGTGGGATTGGTGGAGGTTGCTCTTAACCACTGAGTCATCAAACTGAGTCTTGAGATGCTTCACTTCCAGACCTTCTTTTTCCCTTTCCTACTCCTTGACCAGGACAGCTGCAAGGTTGCTGATGTGCAGTTATGCATGACCTCTGTCCAAAGATCTTAACCAAATGTCTTAGATTCACTTTTTTTGCAATGACAGCAATCATGATTTTGTGCCTCTGACTCACTCCTGAGGACACAGTAGTTACAAATTAAAGGTCACCTATTATTCAAAATCCACTTTGTCATGTCTCTTCTACATCAACATGTGTCCCCTCTGTGTAAAGAGACTCTGAAAGTTTCAGGAAAAAAGATTCTCTCTCTTTTTGTCCTGATCCATTTATATAAAAACATGTCTGAAAATGAGCTGATCAGATTTTGGCCACTTTATGATGTCATAACGATTTTTTGGCTTGTGTAACCATTAGCCAATCACCAACCAAGGTAACCCCCCCCACCTTATCACCTGAATCTCCTCCTAGAGCTCCATTGTGTTATTTGTAACCAAATATCTCTGAGAGGCGTGGGGAGTGGCTCCTTATTTTCATCTAAAGTAACAGACAGAGAATCAGCTCTTTTGAAACAGGGCTGAAACAGAGGGGATTATGGGATGCTGCAATGATCTGTTTGGTGTTTCAGACAAACACTTCAGAGACATGTTTTGTATATATCTGAGACCTATAATAAAGTGATGAAAAACAGTATAATAGGGGACCTTTAAAGTTGAGAGAGATGCAGGAAGAATGAACCTCTCTTAAAGTTGTATTAGACAGACAGAGATCCTGTGCATGAAATGAGGAAACGTGACAGAGGTGACTACTCTTTCCAGTGACCGGTGGATGTTATTGCTCACAGTGTGAACACAGACTGAGACACTGCAGTGCACCGTCTGACAGATCACTGATAGTGAAATAGGGAAAATAAGTTGTGTAAAAACATCATTATCGCGCAGAAAACCCGAGTTCTGAATTGCTTGAATAACAGTGAATATTTTAGTGAAAGCTGAATGGAAATAAGTCTGATTATGATCTAAACAGAGCTTCTCAACTGCAGCACCTTTGGAGTTTAACAGGATAGCTTCGAGGTACGGATAAATGCGAGCGTGTAGCAGAGCCTCGCATACCTGCACAGCAAATCTCTCCTCTGTAAATAACAGCCTGAATCCCTGTGTGCAGCAAATAAAGAAGCACAAACATGTTTGCGGGGAATAATCTGACTGCCACGGAGGCTGCCTTACACCTTTCATCTCCCCCGATAGAGAGTGGATTTCCATCACGGGGACGACACAAACTCAACTCAGAATGGAGCGAGGGTCTGATCTCTCCCGTGGAGCAAGGCCGCATCGGAGCAGTTAGCAAAATGAATTGAATCAGTGGGATTAACGGCACCTGTAAAGAGCTGTCAGGTAGATTTACAGGCGCCGCTGATAAGCCGGCGGCGAGGGATAAATAAACCCGGTGTCCCGCTGGCTGCCAGCCAGTCAAAGGGAAGCATCCCCCGCCCCCCTCCTCTCTCTTTCCAGCAGACACCTCCACCTTTGATAAGGTAATAACATCATTCTTGACTCGGGCTGCAGAGGTGATGCTTTCAGCGTGATGAATGCAGTCAAACCGGGCGGACTGTGTGTGTGGATGTTTGGATATCAAAGGGGAACACACCCTCACTGTCAGGTGGAAAGGGAAATGTGCTTTTACCAACAGAAATGTATTTTTCGGTTTCAGCAACAATAATTCCAGAAGATGTAACAGACTCAAACGTATGTACATCTACTAGGCAGATTACATTTTGCTCAAATGTGAAGGTAAGGACAAAAGGTTGTGAGACTTTTACAGAGAATATTGGATTATTTTTAACCTAGATAGGAGTTGCAGCCTCCAATAACACACTTATTATTTTGATACGTCAACATCTGGGTGCTTTTAGGCAAACTGTGGTTAGCCAAAAACTTAAATTTGCGTTCTTGAAATGTGGACTTATGACCTCTTTTAGCAAATCTTTAGCAAATATTTGCTAACGCATTAGTTGGAATTATTTGTATCAATATGTGTTCAGGTTTTATTGTTGTAGTCAGTGCATACAAATATTTAAAATAACTTCCATCTGGAATCATTGAACCGGGAAAATGCAAAAGGCAAGAGCGTGCAATCTTACATTTTTCTGTTTTTAAATAGTCCACCATTCATTTTCATTCACACATAGTGAACGTGTACAGTAGATATGTTCATTTGTATCTTTTGGAGCATCCTGTCTAATGGTTAGATATGTATAAGAAAGGGTTTGTTATTGTCCATTAAGAAAGGAAGAGAGTGATCTTGTGTTTACAAAGATCATCCTGTTTAAACCTGAGTGGGTGAGTTCCTCTCCCTGATTAGTATTGGAAAGGAAGCAGCCTGTATGAGAGTTCACCTCACATGTGCAGGAGTATTTCCTCCCTCAGCTCACATCAAACCTTCACCTCCTCTCACAGCTGGACCCGCTCTTGTGTGGCCGACCTCACCGGGCGTATTTCTCCGCGGCGACTCCAGAGATACGACTCGATGAAAACTTATTAAGGTTGGTTTATGAATCAAGGGGAGAGAGACTCACCTCTGAGGCGGCTTTAATTGAAAACATCAGTTCACTACATTTACAAGAAGACTGTAAAAAAGCTGTGACTTAACGCAGCACAGGAGGATAGTGTGTTTGTTTAAGTGTGTGAAGGCAGTTTATGACGCTCAGTGACTCCACTTACTTACTGTGATTTATGTGCAGTGGAGCTTCCTGCAGGAGGGATTGAGATGCGACAGGCTTCCATCCAGAGGACCCAGGATGGAGTCCGGTTGTCGGCATGTAGGCCACGTCCCCGGTGAACATGTTCTCATGGTGAGGTAATCCATGAAGTCACCGCCGAGAGCTGCAGGTGGACAGGGGACCAAAAAATAGCATGAGTTTCTTTTTTTCTTTTTCACACGTGTTAGCTCTCAGGGAGCTGGATCGCAAAAAAAAACATTTTTATTGCTGTCAGGTTTGCTGAAGGTTTAAACGCTTGTTGGGCGTCTTTTCCGGTTGTAAATCATCGCTGCCGGCCAACATATGAAGTTTTGTTTTTCCCTGGGATTATAAGGAGAAGGTGATGTCTAGTAAGTTTCTGATTTGGATGGAAACAGGCAGTGAAGTTTGTTAAACGGGCCATATTATGATCATTTTCATGTGTATATCAGTATGTTGTGTCTCTACTTTAAAGAGTCCTCTCCTGCTGATGTTCAGGTGTATATCAGTATGTAGTGTCTCTACTTTAAAGAGTCCTCTCCTGCTGATGTTCAGGTGTATATCAGTATGTAGTGTCTCTACTTTAAAGAGTCCTCTCCTGCTGATGTTCAGGTGTATATCAGTATGTAGTGTCTCTACTTTAAAGAGTCCTCTCCTGCTGATGTTCAGGTGTATATCAGTATGTAGTGTCTCTACTTGAAAGAGTCCTCTCCTGCTGATGTTCAGGTGTATATCAGTATGTAGTGTCTCTACTTTAAAGAGTCCTCTCCTGCTGATGTTCAGGTTTATATCAGTATGTAGTCTCTCTACTTTAAAGAGTCCTCTCCTGCTGATGTTCAGGTGTATATCAGTATGTAGTGTCTCTACTTTAAAGAGTCCTCTCCTGTTGATGTTCGGGTGTATATCAGTATGTAGTATCTCTACTTTAAAGAGTCCTCTCCTTCTCTAAAATAGGAATATATGATTGAAAACTATTTATTTTACTAGTCTATGCCTTTTCTAAAGTATTGTGTATGCTTCGTTGTCAGGAGCCTTGGACTTTAGATTTGTATTGCCAACTACTACGCTGTAGATCTGACAAATGAAACCTTTTAATCATTAAATCCAACACCTCTGAAATGAACTGGAATGTCGACATAAGCCATATTTCAAACTTTTAAAGCATTGAGGTTTTCCACTAAGAAAAAAGGTGTTCCACCCTAGAGTAACTCTTCTGCGCTCTGTCCTGTGGAATCCTCCCAAAGAAATCACAAAATAAAAGCTGAACCCTCATGACAGCATGCTGTACGTCATGTGAACTAAACACCCATGCTAACAATCCAAGGGCTTGGATTTCACGAAAAGCCGCATGACGAGTACCTGTGCACGTTTGAAAGAGCAACCTAAACCCTCAGAGGACCGTAGCGTGGATACGGGGGTAATTCCAGCTGAGCATCGTGGCTCCTCAGAGCTACAGTTGAATGTTTACACATATTCCCTTCAGGTCTGGAATACTATATATCTGTGAGAGGTAATGTTTTTCAAAGCCATGACCAAATGTGTTTGGATTGGCTGTCGAAAAGCTCCTTTAGATTTAACGCAGGCTACGCAGGGCTGATAGCTTGTCCAAAAAATATATATTCCACGAGCAAAATGGCTCCCAATAAAGAAGGACATTTGATGAATATTTACACAAGGCTGGATACATGTCAAAGTAAAGGGAGGGTGGGACATAGATCACTCACTAAACTGCGTAGAGGAACTGGAGTATGTGCGGTGACAAAATAAGGTATAATAGCTCGATTTAAATAAAGGTACTGCTATCAAGTGTTACAAATATGAAGACAAGGGATATTTGTTGCTTAATTGCACAAATAAGAAACTCTATCAGGAGGTTGATCAATACACACATCAATAATCGATCTATAATCCTACAATGGGATGGTTTTAAAGTGCTGTACTCCCTTCCTGCAGTATACAGAGATCATTTCAGATAATATAAGTGTGTATTGATCCACAGAGTGCAGATTTAGGATTATATTTACTTCAAAAGGTATACAAAAGCAAACTTCAGGGACTTACTCAAGTGGAATATTCCAAACAAAAGTATTTATTAGCTACGAGAGGTACTGATACTGAAGCAGACAACAGGAGAAAAGCAGCAGTTTGACCTCTTATCCAATCAATTAGCTGCAGGTGTGTGTCATTTGGCTGATTGGGACAACAGGTGGTAATTAGTGTCGCCCCAAAGCACATCACTACCAACACAGGCCACGAAAAACAAGAGAAAAGTGAAGATGTTCACAACTAATAATATTCATAACTTTAACAAATGATGAAATATACAGTATGGGATTCAACATTTGGAGGTCATTATTTACCAGTGTAGGGTTATCCTCTGGTTTGAATTGATTATATTATAAATACTTTATTAATAGGGAAACAGTATTGTTACAGCAGCATGTTTAAAATATGATAAAATATGATAAAATATTAGCATGAACAGTAATATTATACATGTATATATTGAGTATCTATACAGAATATAAAACATACATAAAGTTACAATACACACTCACTGCATATTCAGTACTTCATGAGTTTTACCTGTAATGTAATATTTTAAGACTGTAGTTCTATTAATTTTGCTTAAATAAAGGATCTAATCCATCACTGTTTCTTGGCCAAATCAAGGATTTTTTTTTAATAAATCAGAGTTTTTATCCAGGGAGAGGATGACAGTTGCCAGTTATCAGAACCACCAATCTCCAAAAAACGCTGAGAGCTGAGTATCTGTCCGCACTCGAGACCGGGACGCTTTGAAATGCAGATGGGGGGGGGCCTATCAACTGTCACCTGTGCGAGGCACTCTAACTCGCGTCGCCGAAAATGAGCCTTTTTCAAGAGGAGCGTTGTGATGTGTATCGGCCGACAAGGCAGATTGGTGATGATTGCTCTATTGTGGCTGTCAGCTGTGAGAACAAGGTATTCATCCTTTGTCAGAGCGACGTCTCCTCTCACCAATGAGACCCCCTCCTCCCCCCTCCCCCCCAGCCTCTTAACCTCTTGTCTTGATTTGGAATTACTGTTCAAAGGCATGGTTTACTGGTGCAGCCCGCCACCATTACTGTCAATGAGTAGATGTGCAGCAGCCATTATGCTTTGCTTTCATGAAGACTGCTGGGTTCGGAGCAATCATGATTCTACTTTGCATGTTTGTCTGCAAATTGTACATAATGCCGGCCAATATACTTCCTTTTTACCGGTGTGTTTTCATTCATGTTTTTTATACCCCACACACCTTGCTCTCAGTGAATTTGATTGATTTTTACCAACGATTAAGTACAAATAACTACGTTTTTTAGGACATTTCTTTTCAAATGTCATGTTTTTGATAGTATGAACACCACAAAACACTTTATTTACGTGTATTGTATTGAAATGGCAGAATTCAGAAAGAGGATATATGAAAAACAAGAAGAAAACAATCCAATATTAAATAACTTAAGCTAAAAAAACAGTAGTTTTAATTGACAAAGTTAAAAAAATATATTTTTTACATTAATCAGATCTTAAAATATGGGCAAATAAGAAGAAAGCTATCCATACTTAGATACTTTGAGCAGAAAATAACATGTTATTTCTGATTAAGGGACCCTTTAAAATAGAGATTTACATCATCACAGTTGTTTGAAGGAAAAAGAATAATAAGGGATTGTGATGAAATGTTGACACCCGGAAAAAGAAAATAAGAATATGTGAGAGAGTTTGCTGTTTCCAGTTAAAAGCACTGACACCTCATTTTGCCTGTGGACGTGGTAAATTAGATGTATGTTGTTTGGCAATATTGCGCCTTAACATGGAGGTGTGAGTTTGACAAAGTGTAAGAGACACACCAGCCTTTATATCACCCTGTCCTGAATAAATTCACACACTTATAGTTTCTATAGTACCTCATTTATTCCCTGACACTAATGCGGCATACTGTGTCCGTGTTGTGCGTCTCTGCTTTATTTTCCCCCCTTTTCTCCCATAATTCAAAGTGAAATACTTCCAGCCATTTGACACAATTAGGCACTCTCTTCCCACCGCATCGCATCCCACTGGATGGCCCTCATTATCACGAGCCCTTGCCTTTTAGATAACTTATAATGAGGCCGAAAATGTTTCACATTTTGCTTTTTCTGTTACACCGTCGGTTCAAAGAGACCTACTTCAACCTAATTAGGAGTTCCAACCGCTGCAGTCAAATGCTTTCCTTGTTCCTTATGGGGTTAACAGCGGTGAGATGTAGATTTTCACAAGACAGGGGCTAAAGCCATTATGTCCAATCTGTGACAGATATCACTGAAGTCCTACGGTAATGGTCTGCAGTACTCACACTGTGTGCTGTTACTGATGGTGAGGATGTTGTTAGTCTCATAATGCGGCCCTTTTCACTTTTTATTCCCTAGATCAAATCACATTTACATCTGCACATCGAGGAGTGAAATCAACAGCAAACCTGTTCTTCTCCTTGGGAATGTTTTTGGAAGAACAGCCACGTCCCAAATGTTCCTAAAGGATCCACCAAGGACTTTAGATCCACATAGCGTCCATTTAATTGTCTTCCCAATTGTATCAGGCACCTGGTCAGAAATGTTGGATGTGCACACACTTCCTCTCTTGGATGCTGAGCAGAAAATGTGAAGCATGTGGTTATTCCCACTTTCAAATCTGCTAAAGTGGACCTGACCGAATGTAAAAAAAGAAAGCACACAAGCTTGTTCCTATCTGCATACAAATCTAGAGTGCTATTGGGTATGTTTAAGCATTATCATCTCACTTTCAGCTGGTCTGCTCTTGGTATTGATGAAACTGATCTATTAGACACTACTGTTAGACACTACTGTCCATGCATTTACCTAACACTTTATCACGAGTAAATCAAGCCTATTTCTCTACAGTATGTGGTTAAAAGCATCAGACAGTAGGAACTCATAGGATCATAGAGATGATAGCAACATGAAAAGAGTGTTCTTGAAGGTTTGTTAAAAATAGTCATTTCTATGCTGCCAATAAGCATTTAAATCAAAGTTTCACATTCAGAGCTTGAGAATAGCTGCAATAACAGTACATGTGGCTATGTGTGGGGAAAAAAAGCTATTTTCTGTTGCACAATTTGCATGTTCAGTCTCAAAGAAATGACCTCACACATTCAAGAGTGTGGAGATGATATCATGTGGTGACACTTTCTTCAACTGGAGGAATGAACCAATGGAGGAGCATACAAAAAGCACTAAGGTCTCTCTGAAACGGAGCATGAAAGTCTTTTCTAAACACGTTTTGTCTACCTCTCAGGACCCCGTGGATCAGCCGGCTGTCCACTCAGATAATTACAGGGATGGACTCGACCCCCGCGACCCCGCTTGACCCCTCTACAATTCAGCTTTCCACTTGGGTGAGTTGTAGGTGTGTTTACTGGGCGCCAGCTTGTCCCTGTTAATAATATGAGCACTGAACCTTGGACCTCACCTGACTATAGTATCTGGGACAATAGCCAGAGTGTCAGTGTGCGTGTGCGTGTGTGTGTGTGTGTGTGTGTGTGTGTGTGTGTTTCCTTTCCCATAATCTTGTTCCCCTCGCAGAGCCACAGAGCCCATAAAGCTGTCAGTGAACATGTAGGACACGTCACCTTTGCCGGGGTTTCACACACACACACACACACACACACACACACACACACACACACACACACACACACACACACACACACACACACACACACACACACACACACACACACACACACACACACACACACACACACACACACACACACTGTTAAGGTATGCGCGCAAGAAAAACAAAAGACAATCACTTAACACCCAGAAAAAACATACACACGCTGCTTTAGATGTGAAAGTACACACACAGATTCACACTCTGTGGAAAGCTGCAGATCAACACACAGTATTAACCTCCACAGATTACACCAGGTCCCTGTAATACGTTATAGTGGAAGCTTGACAGTTTAAAGAGTCGTTCAGTGTTTTGAGAATCACGAGTGTTTACACGCTGCTGCTATTGGACGTTAAGTCACCCAGGCAGATGAACCAGGTGCTTTTTTCTTCCTGACGGCTACAGCTGGAAATGTGATTTTCTTGCTGTTATTGAAAGAACAGATATAGCCTCGACACGTTCACAGATGTGTTGTTAGAAACACAAGTGGAGTTGAGAAAAGAAACAGAAGTACATGTGTAGATAATAACGTTGACTGGCATTCCTTGTCTGTGCGCTGCGACGACCACTGGTATTTATTCATCTGCAAATCTTATATTCCAACTTGCGGCTTGGCTCTCTGGCCAACAGTTATTCCTCTCCAGGGACCGGTTGAGGCTTCAGGAACCCCAAACCAGAACTGATTGTAAAGAATGAAAGGACTGAATTATCTGCAACGTCACCTAAAAGTCCAAAACAACCCGTTAGATAGAGAAACAGTCAGGGAAAACACGGAAAGTCAAGCGTGCTCCTTGTGAGTTTACTTTCATGTGTTGGTGGTGCCGATGTGCTGGCCTTAAGCACACTTACCATTTCCTTTCCCCGCAGGTCTCCCTTGTAAAAGAGATCGTTGATCTCAATGGGATTTTTAACCTGGATAAATAAAGGCTACACTTAGAATGGTTTTCATCGGATGTGGTGACGTGGCACAAAGTGGTTGTAATTGTATTGTGCCATTTTTTCTCTCATCACAAGTAATGTATCAATTATTTGTGAAATTGTATTTATTGTAGGGTGTTGCTACAAGAGTCAAACCTGCATGTAAACATATGTTGGCCCTATCTTTTAGTTTTAAAATCCAGATTTGGGATTTCATCCAGGAATGTGACCAAGAAGTAGAAATGAAATTACCATGGAGTGGCAATCGTAGAGTAAAAAACAGTAAAAGTAAGTTTAGGGTTCAGGTATTCTGTGTCGTTTTGTGCAATCGCATGAATATCCATATGTGTGTGTGTGTTTGGGGGGGCAGCTCCCGGTCTGACAGGAGGATTATGGGAAACAGATGACTTCTAATTTGCAGCCTTAAATTGCAAACAGAGTTTCAGGAGTCCAGGAGAGTTATAAACGGGGAAAGAAAGGTGTGTGTGTATGTGTGTGTGTGTGTGTGTGTGTGTGTGTGTGTGTGTGTGTCAATGTGTGTGTGGCATAACCCACCCACCGTCAGACACACACCCACACACACTCTCTGCACGTTGGCTGCAGGTTCACCTAACCCAGCGCAGTGGGTTATCGATTTACTTTACATTGCAGGTTTTCTAACAGAGCTTTCATGCACAACAGGAGTAGGATGAATATTAACACCTTGACAGTCAACATGCGAGGAGACAAAGGTCAAAGCTTCAGGGCTCTTCGCTAAAATGTCGAAATACTGTGTAAAACGATATGTTAGTGGTATAGCTTATCTGCAGCATATATATATATTCTTACACAACCTGCATATCTATTCATTTATCACAATTCTGATTAATAATCGTGTGTTTGAGACTCGTAAATGTAGGGGGATTACTTTAGTCGTTCTATCTGCTTTTTTTTCTTATTGTGTTTTTCGTTCTTTCTCTTGGTAGATACAATCATTGCAAGCTATTGTCTCATTTGTATACTTATACTTAGCTTTATATTAATAAATGATAGCATACTGTCATTGTCTTTAAGCTGTAAAGTAAAACCTTGGTTATGCACTGTTGAAACTACAATGTTTTGATCAGAAAATGTGGAAAATTATGCAACAGGTTCGAGCTTCTGCTTCTTCTTTTTGTATCCTGACTTAAGAGTGTATTTTGTTCTTTCCTGGTATGTAGACTGGAAAAAATGCTGCTCCAAAATCAAAAGAATAATAAAAACAGGTGTTTTCACTTGTAATTAGTACAAACATCTGCAAATAGAACAAGTGAACATTTGCTTGGTAAGATTTCTCGAAGTAATATGGGATATTTAGATAAATTACATCTTGTAATTAGCTGGGAAAACTCATTTTGAAATGTATTTTACTAGGATCAGCAAATGTTGTGTTAAAAAGAAGCCAGACATGCTGAAAAGTGTTCAGTTTTCTGATGTTAGTTGGGGATTTCCCAATAAAGATGTGTTTTCTAAAATCAAGAAAGATATATTTCTTGGAACAAGATTATCCATCTTTTTTACAAATACCACATCAGCTTAAAATAAACGTGTTTCTTCGGAGAGACAACTCAAAATAAGATGTTTTCAAGAGGCTTTGACTTTAAAAGATACTTAAAGGCCGTCGATAGATGTCTGGCCGCCGATGAGCGTCCTGTTGCCCTACTCAGATTGGTGTGTCCAGCACCGTCGTGTCTTTTCGGCCGTGCCGACACCTTCCGCTCCCGATTCAACATTTTGAAACGGAAGTGAAGAAGGCACACACAGACGGCTATTATTTTTCATTTTCCAGTACCGCACTAAACATGTTTTCGATTATAAGTCGTTATGTGAAACAGTCTGTGATGGACGAGAGTGAAAATGGAGCGCACGCTATTTGTTCTTTGTATATATCACGCAGTCTGTCTTCCGGTTGCCTCTTTTGAATTAAGAATACACACTACCGCCGCTTGCTGGCATGCGCAGTGCGTACGTGCTACTTGGCCGTCGGCTGAAGTCTTTGCGGTGTGTTCCAGTGCGACTTTTTGGCCAAGACGCAGGAGACGTGAGGCGACACAACAATCGGGTCCGTCGGGACGTGTTCTTTGGTGTCAGTTTGGTGTGTCAGGGCCTTTAAGCATTGTCTAAAAACAAGAGCCTATATCTCACTGCATTGTAAGGGTAGTAGAAATTAGACGAATACACGTTGCACGTTTTCAAGTTTCTACAGTGCAGTGAATAAACCTCTGTGATCCTTTTTCATAAAACAAACATTAAACCTATGTATAACGTGTCTTCCAGCGCCATGCAGGAAGTAGAAATCCCAGCGTGACGGAGCTGTGTTCCTGCAGCACATTTTGCCGTGAAGGTAAACAGCTGAGGCGGCAGCAGATAAATCTCCACCTGTTGGTGATTAACCTTTCCAGCCAAGGTAGGGAGAGGAGAGGAATGCAGAGCCGGGACATCGGAGACACAGCACACATTTCTGACCAGTGAGAGCTTCCAGAGAGGAAATACCCAGAAGACAGCTGGGGGGGGGGGGGTTCACCTGGCACCTGTTGAGCAGAGGACTCAGATGGTCCTCCTTACAAATATGGGCCGAGAATCATCATCCAACGAGTCTCCAGGGATTTCTGTGTCTCTCATTTTCGTATTAATAAAGTTTTACTGCCGCTACTTAGAGTAAAAGTAGCATAATGGACCAGCCAATAATTTAAGAGCAGGAATCCAACTGCTCTATGAAAATATGTGTATAATACAGCGCACATGTGGATTTTATACCATGATTTATTCACGTAAAAGACTCTCAAATATTGTTTTGGTGTTATAATAAAGTACAAAAAGTCGTGTAAATACTCATTTGTGAAAGAATCTGGTGAATTACAAGTTATTTTGTATAACTACGACAAGTACAGTAGGTCAAATTTGAGTCAAAATGTTGGGTGTTCACAGATTAGGTCATAATTTCACTGTTTGTGTTTTGTTTGGCTAATTTGGCGTTTGTTTACAACCTGTCTCATCTTCTAAACTGCTCTTCTTGCAATGATCCAATACAATTGTCAAATTAAAGAAAGGTTATACAATTTGGAAAACTCATTAATAAACTCCAAATGTAAATCTTATTGTATGATTACTGTGTTTCGGAAAAACATTCATCATTTCAAAAACTGAGCAGGCGTCTACTGGAACATAAGTGATGGGAAATGGGCGTGTGTGTGTGTGAGTCATTTTCTCATTTGTTTGGAAACACCTAATGTATGTGTGTGTGTGTGGTGTGTCTTTGTCACTGTCTGGACAGATCATATGGCATCACATTTCCACACTGTGCTCCGCCTTTGTTTAAGTTTTACCCTGTGAAGTGCTCAAATTAATATTTTATTTATGACTTGAGGTGGATTTTGCAACCACAAAAATGAGGTCTTGGGTCTTAAAATAGCTCTAAATAGCTGGCAGTATGTACAACATTATCTATTTAAAGTTCCTTACTGTGGTTTCCAATACAAAGGAATCTGAGGGAAACTCCATTGATGATTTGTAATATATGTCTGGCTCTGGAGTTAGTTTGTTAAGTCTACAAAAAGACAAACCATAACTCATTGGAGTTATCTTGGCTTTTCACAGAAAGAATGAGCGTCTGACAAAAATACACTGTCAGGTTGCATTATGGGAAATGTCCTCATGGCAAGGTAACTTATAAATTGCATTGTTGATGTTTTTTTTGTGTGCTCCATTATCCAGCAGAGTATAAAGTGACTGTAAATGGAGCATGCTGACCATAAACTCATTTTTCTGTGATAATGGCACCATGATGGCTGCAGAAGTCTCAGTCCTATGAAAAAAGGACTAAGCTGTGGTTTGTTAGAAGTTAAAATGTAATCCAAACCAACTAGAGGAAACAGCCTGAAGGATTATGGGTAAAAGGAGACAGAAGCAGCTCTGCCTGCTTGGAAAAACCGAGCAGAACAAAGTCAGACATTTCTTTATGTGGATTTAATTTGAGCTGCACCTCTGCTGCCAGAGTCTCGAACCTACATGACTTTTATTTACAACTCGCGGTTGGCTTATTATTGGACAGTGTGAAACTAAACTCAAATAACATTTTCCACCCTGGTTTGTACCAAAGAAAACAAACTGGAGGTGTGATTGTAGTTTCACTTAAGATAAGAGCAAAATGGCTGTGGAATCATCAAAGTCTTTCATGGGCCATTTCCTTAATCATGTTACTGTTGTATCGCCTTCTGTGAATGTAAATGTGGCCGGTTTCGGAGTGAGTTGTAAACATGGGAAAATTCTTCCGTCTGAAAATAAAGCCCTGCTCGAAAAGATCTTAATCTAAACCAGTTGTGTGAAACAGGAGAGTTAGATTATAATGAAAAAAATAAGGGAAAAACAAGCGTTATCATATACAGTCAGAGGAATACTGCTGGGTATTAATAAGAAAATGAATAAAGGAAAAGCAAATGTGTAAAGAGACACACTAACACACTCAGCATAACAGAGAAAATGCAATTTCCTAGAGTGGTACTGTATAAACTCAGTGTTAGTGGAGCTCTTTTAACACTGTTTGCAGCACTTTCCTTGAAAAACATCCAAACACTGTGAAAGATACCGGGCCTTCTTTTCCCCCCCATACAGTATATCATAGCACTGAACCACAAAAAAAAGCCATTAATGTCCGGGTAAATGAAAGACCACGTCCAAGTATTTTGTGTCTTATTTATGCTGAGCTACTCACTGAAAACAGAGGCGATATATTTCACGCGGCCACATACAATATAAAGCAGAACAAAGGTCATCGTCATCTGTCTTTGGAACACATTAAGGTGAAAGATCTTTTCATTCAAACATGAATGGATTACTGGGGCTGCAAAGGTCCCGACCGTAAATAGATTGGGATGCGGCCGTCAAAAAGGAAACGCATTTGAAGACGTAACAACACAGTGACAGCTAACAGGAAGTGAAGAGGCTAACTGGCCACACACAGCGAAGCCTCTTCCTAACACAGGTACAGCTCTTTCACATTTGAATCAGACTTAAACAACAAAAAGTCCCCATCCAATGGACTTGATTCGTCCCCATTCACACTCAGTCCTGTTTTCAACTGCTAAGAAATGGACAATGGTCCCATACAATATGATAGAGCAACTCCAGACATTGGGTCACCAAGGCTCAAAAGCATCATTCTCAGGACAAAACAGGAAATGCCTGAATATGTTAACCAAGGTGGTTTCACGTATTAAAGAAAGCTGAAGCCTAACACAAAGACACATTTAAAAGCATCTGTTTCAATAACGTTTTTGTTAAGGTTGGGTTTTCAAATGTTTCAAGACAAACTCTTGCTACCTCATCGTAGGCCCGATTTATTTTGAACCAGTTTTTTGGACTGAATTCTTTGCAAATATCCCAAATAATCGATCTCAAATGTAATATTTCAAATTGTTAGGAACGAGGAAAATGTGAACACGGTTACACATGGCTGTAAAAGATAAACCCTAACACAAAGACATGTTTTAAGCATCCAAAATGTTCCTATCTTGTTAAAAATGTTAAATGTTTAAAGGGATAAAAAAAACAGGAAACACACATTCTTTCTATCTCATCGTGAGAAAACCCAATTTATTATGAACCTGATATCCTTTTTAGAAACTGAATTCTTTCCAAATAATCTATCTCACAGGTTATTTCTAATATATTTAAACTCCCAAAAGGCCTCTTCAGGCTGCATGACCTCAACATGTGAGGCCCCACTGTGCCAGGACGCACATCTAGCAGTGTTTCTGCTTCAGTATCACCACAACAAATTCCTGTACAACAAAAAAACGGCAGCGATCCACACTGTACTTGAAACTGGGAGAGGAGGACCGGTTAGGGAGGGGAGGGGGGGGGGCTGGGGGCACTGAAGCCTGAGTTGCAGGCTTGGCATGGCAGTCCATTTAGCAGCCCATGCAAAGTGTTTACAATAAGTCTGTCTGTGGCTTCATTGTCTCGTAAATGAGGACAGCGAGTCACCTGGCGAGGGGGAAAAAGGTCCCGAAGTGGAAAGTCTTTTGTCTGGCAAATGGCAAACCTTTTCCCCGTCGCCTTCCCAGGAAAGAGAGGTATTTTGTCTTCTTTTTTGTTGTTAAGCCCACAGTCATTAGTCGGGCTACAGTGGGGGGAGACCAAGGAGAGGGGAGGAGAAGAAAAAAAAAAAAACGTGAGGCCCTTTGCGGGACCTGAACCTTTTCAAATGCGAGCGCGCCTTTTGTTTTTGCAACCCTGTCAAGAACGGTCACCTAATTAGACCTGATATCTCTGGCCAAAGAGAACCCGTTTGTTAATGGCTCTTTACGGAATTTTCTTAATGAGTTTAGATGGCCATTGTGTGGCAGGGAGCTTCTCTAAGACAAGAGCATTTTCCAGCACGCACACACTCATGGACACACATAACAAAAAAGAAGTGAAATGAGGGCGAAGATTGAGCAATGGGAGAAGCGAGCTGACATGACTGGGGGCTAAATAGGCAAGGTGTAGCGAGAGCTGCGAGCGCTATGGATGGAATCAAGGCAGGGTCATTAAGGCGGAACAAAAGCGAGTGGGTACCCAGGGGCCGGGGGTCCTATCTGGCTGCTGCATTGTGTCGGGCCTTGGCGGACATTTTTTTCGAGCTGAACACAACACCTTGATCACATCTAGTCGCTGACACCGTTTTCTTCAGCAAACTCCAGCGGCTTCTTTTGGGAGGAGGGGTGCCTTTCTTTTTTCATTTTACCCTCTAACACCAAACCCCCTCGTCCTCCTTTTTTTTTCTTCTGCTTTTGTTCATGTCTCAAGGCTGCAGCTTTCCTTTCTTCTCCACTCTATGGAGAGGGAACAAGCTTGTTAGCTGGCATGGATATTTTGACTGGAGATATACTTTGGCCACTTGCCTATGGAAACAGTGTCAAAGCACAACCTGGCTTAATTGTCACATCGGCAGTCCTGGGAGAGGTCTTTGGTGAGGTCCAGGCCTAATAAATATCAAAAGCTCCTCTCATCTCTCTCTGCTCTTTCCCCCCCCCCCCACATACACCCCTTCTTTTCGCCAGTGAGGGAAAACTTGTAAATTAATCTTAGTGTCAAAACAAGACTTTTCTCTTCTTGCCTCAGAATCTCTAGTTATTTTTCTGTTTTTGTCCCAGACGTTTTCATCAAAGGGGTAGTGCTGTCTGAGACCTAGCGTAAGACCATCCGTGCAATTTATAGATTTGATGTTTGTAGAGGCTTGCAGTTCCTCAGTTGATTTAATGAGAGTCTAAAGCTTCAGCAAAATACACAGCAGCAAAAAGAGACAAAAAAAAAAATACACATCAACACAAAACAGAAGCTCCTCCTGAACAGGAGTCGAACAGTTACAGCAGTTGGTTAAGTGGACGAGGGAATGGCATTCGGGGAACTCCAATTTGATGTAACTCGAGGTTTTTTCCAAATGGGTCACCACACTGTTGCATAGCGATACGCCGGCATAAAGTATTGATTCCTGGTTATGTACAAGATGTGAAGTGTAACATTGAGAGAATGTTTCTGAGCTTATATTTAGCAAAACATCTGATGTAACTTCGCACGTTGGCTTTGATGTTGGATGGATGTTGGATACACAGGCATATTATGACCCTGTATAATTCATCGTGAAGCTGTGACTGATGAAAATGGTGCAGAATACTCGCTTAATGTATGTCATCGTGCATCATCAGCAATGTGTGGGAAATCAATCCTGGGGAATGACAATAAGTAATGGTGCACTATATTAAGCCTTTTGTGTTTATGTATCTTCTAAAGTGATGAAAAAGAGCTCAGAAAGAAAACAGATGTCATTGTTTTAATTACTATTCAGGACTGCAACCAGACTTATGAATGAAGACATATTAATAAAGTATTTAAAATGGTTCCCCATTATTATGTTTCTTTTCAGGTTCATATTTTGTGCCTATCCTCATGTTCAAAAAGACCCTCATTGTTCTGTGCTGCAGACCTCGTTTTCGCGCTAGCCAATCAAAGTGTTACATAGTGATGTCACTAAGTTACAGAAGTAAACAAAGTGAGTTGTGTGGGAGAAAAACTCCCTCTGAAAGGAACTTTGGGATTTCAGCCTTTGCAGACCATTGACATGCACAAAAACCGACTACAGGAAAGCCTCAAAAAGCACAATAAGGCCCCTTTAAGATGCCCTTAAGCAAGGCATTTGACCGACAACTTCTCCAGTGGCAAACTGTTTAAAACTGTGTGTAACTTTGTGGGTGTGTTAAGAGTATAACTGCGTCAGAGAAACCATGAGGCAATAAAGGTAAAACACAAATGTAATGTGTTAAATTGTACTTTTGGAAACTTTTTTGGACAGAAAGTATCAAAGCTTTAGTATTGCATGAAGTAAAAATTGAAAAGCATTCGGCAGACGGAAGATTAAACATCGGTTTAGCCTTCAGATAGGGCGTACATCAGGCAATATGACTGTAATAGTCGGCTATAAAATGCCTTTCCATCATTGTCACCTTAGTGATGGATGATGTCATATGTGTCTCAGATACAACGGGGCTTTATTTCTAAATGATTTATCAACCACGGCTCCATATCTGTACTTAATCATATCTCTATCAGTCTGCCTTGCAATCCTGCTAACCCTAAAAGAGTTTCAGAGGCGTTTCCACCCAAAGGAATAATATCCTAGGGGAAATATTTTCTTCTTTTGGTATGAAAACAGCTCTGGATATCAGAACAAAATTGGCTATTGGCGTATCCGTCTTAGCATCATGTGCTTCAAGTATGCTTTGTTTCTGTATATGTTGCCCCGCTGCCTCCAAGACAAATTCCTGTGCCTGTATGCTACATGGTGCATTAACTGATTTTGGGTCTGATTATAAAAGGGACAATTCACCCAGTTTTTTTTCTGAAAACACACCGCTTCAGGGTCAAACTGTCTCATTCAGCCACGACTGATGCACTCAGACAGTCACCACCGCCTCGTAAAATAAAGGGGGGGTTTAGGCTTTTATCTTTCCCAGTCCATTTTAATAAGCACACTTTGTGACAGCTTGGGTTTCCCCGGCATCTTAGGTGATACACAACTGAGGCGGAGACTTCCAATTAAAGAGGGGAGGGAGAAATGAAGAGTGACATGGAGGAAGGTGATGAGAGCTCAAAACGTGCGAGAGGGAGAAAACACGGCTGGTAAAAGAGGGAAAAGGTTTGGATCCACATGGCATTTTATTTTTTTTATAACCCCACTCTTGTCTGTGGCCTTGCCTTCGTTAACTCAGTTAGGCCTGTTACATTAGCCGCTGGAATGCTTTATGTACTTGTACCAATTCAATTATTTGTTTCTTCGACTCAGCCGCGGCAGGAAGCGAGGAGATAGGCACTCACATAAATTCTAGCTGTTAATTTCCAAGTAATGCAGTGGCCGTGATCATTTAAGACAGGACAATTGATACCACTGTCAGGAAAGAGACATCTCTGAAGGATGCTTTTTGTTTTTTTTGGTGTTGTTGTTTTTTTTCTTCTCCTCGCTTGCAGAACATCACGGTGACACTCGGTTCAGATGAACGTCCCGGAAGCCCTTTGATTAATGTAATACAATAAGAGAAATGGGAGGCTAAAATGCCCGCGCACGTCTCCTGTCTGAATATTTGACTCAACAAATGAAATTCTCTCTGTCTGTCGAGGACCTCTCAATCGTTTTCTTTGTCATCAATCAATAGACATGACAGTGACAAACACTCCGAGGTCCCCGTCTTTCTGGTTTTTTCGCCCGCTTTATTGCTTTATGGCTCCTCATTGTCAGGCTTGCCGACACATGTATTTCCATGTCATCTTTTGGAGGTGTCAAAAAGATGACAGAGGAAAACGCAGGGGGAGGGAGGGAGGGAGGGTCATGAGCAGGAAGCGACGCCAGTTCATTTATGTCAATCTTTGATGGAGATGGCGATCGTAAATTCATACGGTAACATACACGGAGCCGCAGGTCACTCAGCTCTGGAGCATAAAAATGTAGATGAAGGATACCTACGCCGCGTGTACCGACAGCTATTTGAAAGTAACACCCTGTAAATCTGAATCAATTCATCATTTACCAAGTAGATATAAGCCCAGGGATTTGTCTTGGGCATGCTGACGATTCTCAGATGACAATTCTTCTACTAAAGGTGACCTAAAAGTGCCTTAGGTTAACTTTGTGAAAATATATAAAAGTCCCCTACTCCTCACCTCCATGTGCAATGTCTTTCTCTTCTGGAATATGTATTTGCTTGAACACAAATGTTGAATTATTGAACATGAAAGCATTTAATGGCAAGATTAGGCCTCATTCCTTCAGTATACTTGCACCATTGCACTGTTTCTTGCACAATTTGATGTCTTTTTCTTAATATATGAACACTGATTTGACAATTAACAGTATTTGCGATACAAACACATTATAACAACACCTTCTACTCAGTGTAAGACAACCTACGCAAGTTAATAGAGTTACCTACACCTAAAAGTCACTAAAGTATCTTTGGACGATATGTCTGAGAAATGATTCACCAGCATTGCTCATCAGTCAAAAACATGGATGTGGTCTTTGTCCTACACCAATCTAAGTGTGACAATAATACATTTCGGGACATGGTGGCACATTGTCTGCCTCTCAGTTGATCTTGTGACAATTATAATAAGCACATTTGGATGTAAAAGAATCATAACACCCATTCCGGGTTCACAAGTTTCTTTCATGTTATTCATGGTCAGTGTTTTACCTCCAGGCTGTGTACAGTATGGCACCACGCTGTAGAGCGGGGGCTCTCTGGAATCAAAAGAACCGTTCTTGTCTACAGTTGCTGATTGGACTGTCCTTGATCAAAGCGATAATGAACACAAGTGCTTAAATCAAGTTGTGTTTGCTTTTAACACCACGGATGACAAGTTAATCTCTAACAGGCCGTCTCTTTGGTGTGAGGATGAAAAGAAATCAGGTCGAAAACAAAAAATCATGCAGCTTATTAGATACATCTGACAACAATTATTGTACCATACTCCGAACGCTGAGGTGTCATCACTGTTGTGGAAAAAACAAAGTTCACGCTTTTGACACCTGACTGCTCTCAAAACAACTTTTGTAAATGATTGCATATTACCTGTTAGCGGCCAGGACAAAGTCAGGAATGAGTTACCTTTGTGGACGTGAGGCCAGGTGGAACTCACCTGCTGATTAAAGGTTGCAGATGTACCTTTAAAGCTAAAAGAAGTTAATTATTAGTGTGGATTTTTGAGAAATATCTCAGGTGTGTCTGTTACTTTGTACCCTGTTTCAAGTCCATTTGTCAGATGTCAACAGGTTAGCCATTTAGAGAAGATGGACAGACAATATCAGCTTTTTACTGTGAAAAAATACACAACTGAGTCTGATAAATTATAAGTTATTGCTGTATGAATTGTTTTTATTTACTTTGTCATTAAGGACACTAGTTTTTCCTATTTTTGAATCCTCTAAGCTGGTGGTTTACCAGTATTTTTTTAAAGAAATACAGATACAGTATACAGATATACAAAGTGCTGCATTGAATACATAAAAATACCAAAGCCACAACCTTTCAGCTACCGAGTTAATCAGAAATGGGATGAAAATAAGCATAAAGAAAGCTCATAAAACACAAAAAGATGTCAGGAAATAATATTGAAAATGGACTGCACTTCTGAAAGTGGATGAAACCGCCAAAGATAAGTGACGGTATGCAGCCGCATGCATTGGACATTCAGGGTAATGTTGTAAACAGTTGTAAAGCTGTCAGTCTTTGGAGATGCAAATTAAATGAGAGCTTTATAGTTTGGTTGTAATTATGGATGGAGAAATGTGTTGGGTTTTGCCTAAATGTTACCTTAAACATCCCTTGTATATCCACCCGTTCGAAAAACCAAATCAATTACCCTGTTCCTGTATTATGTGTATCAATAATTTATATGCTGCATATTTGCTGTGCTTGGGGATTAAACAAATTGTCATTCTCTCCGAAACAAAAACATTTTGCTGCATTTGCTCACCGTCAATTAAATGAAAAAAGACATCCTGATACACTCCTTCACCATCCCCGACACCTTTGCCTAATCCACTTACAATATTTGAGCTGCTTCGCAAACAAATTGATATCATCAATTGTGATGTTGGCAAATACCACAGCCAATCTGCTCATGAATGTTTATCTCCTCTAACACTCACCCACCTGCTAAGAGGTGCCACGCTTTAATGAAATTGTTTGGACTACCGGCGCCCGTTGCTAAGGAACTGTGTGTCTCCTGGTTTTTTGCCTGCAGATTTCTGTCATCAAATAATGATTAGAGATGAGCACACCTCAAGGTGCTCAAGCCAGTGAAGGGTGTATTCAGAGCGAGATTGGCAAACAGCTCCGGGGCGAGAAGAGGAGAAAACGCGCCTTTGTGCGATGAAGCCTTTGCTGGCATCCACTCCAGTTGTGGCCCCCTTTCAAAAGAAACACCGATGGCTTCACAACTTAATGCGATTGGAGACGCGTCGATGTTTACGTTTTTGAAGGTAGGATGACCAGGAATTCTGCGAGCTGAGGAATTACACGGCTCTGTACCTCTGGCAAGGTGTCGGCATAAACCTGTTTCCACAACAACGCCTCTTCCCAGCGATTAAGGATTGTCATAGTCAACTTTGGACGCCGCTCCTTTCATCCCTTTTTGATGTCTGATTTCCTCTCCCCTTCATATGTTTTGAAATAAACATCAGCACACAGACATAGGTGACGTGAAAAGAGTCTAAAATCAGGTGTGTCATGAATATGTTTACATGTAGAAGTCTTTTACTGAGGAATTATTCCACACTTTTCTGCTGGTTTCTTTGCGAAAGGGGGTCAAATATGACTTGATTTGTGCTATTTCACACTGACACTTGTAGAAAATAGTGTTGCTTGACACTCAACCACATCCAGAGAATATATGATGGGACCTGCCCTGTTCTACCACAACCTGCTATAGTCCACAGTCATCTGGACATAAGCATTTCATATTGAACCAGGTGAGATTTCTACATTAAAATGCCCAGTTCTTCTCCGTTTTATGAGGACATATAATGAATCAAAGCGTGATAAATGCTCATCGAGACAAAGTTGGATTCTTTAACAAACTATCTTTATTAAAAAAAGATCCCATATCTCTTTGTGTCCTTTCATTTTTCTATAAAAATCTGCACAAACAATGGGGTACGGAGCATCAGATTGGCCTTGTGGAAACATGCTGTGTGCAGCTTACTGAAGTCAGGATTTCAAGTGTTAAATATTTTAAACATGCTTCTTTTGTGTGATGTTCATCGAGACCCACTTTGCCAAACACATCGCTCCCCCCTCTGGAAATGTGAACTGGCAGTAAGTCAAAATGGTGCTCCTCTACCCTCCATAGTGCTCCCGCCCCCTCCTGCACTCTCTTTACCCCACTCGGTGACTGTAGGTGAGCATCTGGACAATGGCATACGGTTACTAGAGTCTCTCCACAGGCCCTCTGCGTGGTATTCAATCAGGTTGAGGCAGGAGGGCCTCTGGATTGTATAGATCCAGAGGGCCGATCCATAGGGGTGTTCAGCCTGTGCAACTCCACTCCCTTAAAACCGCATCCTTTTAAGGTAGCACTATTGGCCCATTCACCACATGTTAAGATCAATTGTATCCCTGTTAATGGAAAATAATTGAAGTTTTCCTCAACCTGCTGCTGCTGCATACAAAGAGGCGACCTGTGAAGGATGTTTTTAATTCAAAATCCGCACTAACAGGGGCTTAAATTGACGTCTCTGTTCTCTGACGAGTAAAGACGTTTTGGGTGGGTTTTTTATTTTTTTCTGCACCGAGGCTAGGAGGCATCCTCGTGATAATTACTAATGCTGCGGAACAGAGAGAGAAAGAAAGCTTTCTATAGACGCTCTCTATAGAAAAGGGAGAAAAAAAACGTGGCAGTGAAATGCAGACACATCAAGAGTCACGCCAAAATGGTTCCTCTTCTACGCATTAATGGCCATATCAATTGAATAGCATCTAAAGTGCTTTGAAAGGAGGTCCACACACACACAAACACACACACACACACAGTACATACAGTCAGCACATCTTGTGATCTCCATCTCTCATGTAAACTTGGTGAGTGTGGAGGGCGGGTAAAGATGTTAACTGTGAAAAATAAATGTCATCATTGGCCTCTCCTTCAAGATGGTTTCCTCAGATAAGAACTCTATGGTCGGACTAGGCAACTCGAATCAATCGGCACAATTAGCGCCTGCGGGCCATTACACTGTGCACACATCTTCCCATTGGTTACACTGAATGCTCTCCACTCTCATTGTGCACGGTGAGGCGTTTGTGAGGAGACTCAATAGAGAGAGTGGGGTCTTAAGAGACTCTCTTTGTGATCAGGGTAAATATAGCTCAAGGTAAATGAACACGTTAAGTAAAGCAGAGGTTTTTCAACCTGGGGCTAGGGTACTACGCAGGTCAGAACATTTGTTTGGGTGGCCATTAGGGCAAAGAGTGTGTGTGCTGTGAAAAGAATACTGCATGCTGCCTCCGGGACACAAGAAGAGATAAGGTAGGTTGTTTAGCAAGCAGGAACATGTAGAAAATACTCCTAATACATAAGGACCATTCTGGTTTGTTGACCATAAAGTTGAAGGACTTAATACATGGAGAATGATCAAACAATCAGAGCAGCAGAGGTGATCCTACATTTTCCATTTGTGACGTAAAAGCATCTTTCATTTGACCTGGCTTTGAACTGTTCCCTTACAGTTACATTAAGAAAAAAAGCAATCAGATTAATGTTAGATTTTTTTTAAATAGAGATTACTAGCAGGATTAAAGTGTTACAATACATTTTGAAATAAAGCTTGATATATTATAGGTAGACGCAATGAATACATTTTCTTTCTTGTTCATACTTTAATTCTTCTTTATTTAAATTTTTTTTTTTTTTTTAAAACCAAAATACAGTCTATGCTTTTCGTTAATGTGCTTTAACTATTTCTGTTAATTTTTTATATTAAATATGTTGGTTTCTTCTTTTCTTATGTTACATTTCTACATACACTTAAATAAAACACATCTTATTGTTATTTATTTTCTCTTGTTTTTATTAGCATTGCATTTGAAATTGACTTAATCCAAACCAGTAACTGAAAGTAATCAGGTTACATTACTCTTATATGTTGATACTCAGATTAGATTACATTTGTTATTGCAATGGGGATTACATTGTTAAAACTAACCGTAACCCTAAACCCTAACCCTAACCCCTAACCCTAACCCTAACCCTAACCCTAACACTAACACTAACCCTAACCCTAACCCTAACATAACCTAACCCTGTGTGTGTAATTAACTCCTAACTGTATCTTCTGTGCAAAGGTGGTGACATGTTCATTTCCTCCCGCTCTGTGGAGGGCAATCAAAACCTGGTTGCACCATGCCAGGACTTCACTCTTTAAGAGGGTCCCTCTGAGGGTCCCCCTAACAGGCCTGCTTGGCACACTCCGCTTTCTCCAGACTTGGGACACCTAAATCAGCGCACGGCCTGTCCCAAATTAGCGTTCATTTTGAGCTTTGTGAGCGAGCCAGGCACCAGCGTCTTCAATTTTAATTTTGATTCAATCGGGGGAGAAGGTCAATTATGAGAGCAGAAATTGTGATGGTCTGGCAGCGGATCTGAACCGGCGGGTTGATGTAAGCGGCACCATGGTGAGATTGCCTGGTGTTACCTCATCCGCCGCGCACCAGGCCTACGTTTCAGATCAGAAGTAGGTACGGAGGAAGGAGAGCACGGAGGAAGCATGGAGGGGCCTCTGGGAATGATGAAACTCACACGGAGATCGTCTATCCAGTGAAACCCAGGCAGTTTAAACCTTTTTCCCCCTTTCTGGCATGCGCTCTGATAGGATTTGGCGTATCATTATTGCTGTTTACAAGGTGTCAGATTCTGATGAGTTGCCATTATACTTAGAAGTATATCTAAAAGAAAATGAAAACTAAACACACTGAAAAATGGTGGTATGATGGTTGGAAATGTATCTGATCTGTTGCTAAAAAAGAGTTGGATTTTAAACTGCTTCCTATGCAGGAAGAAACTTTTAATGGCACTTTATTAAGAGATATTTTGGCACCAGGAATATCCAGACTATGTGAAAGACCCACCTTTTTAATTAGGCTTTTAACTGAATTGTATTTAATTCAAATTTGATTATTTTATTCCTTTTTATTCAGTCCTGCGTTGGTACTAAGTGGTTATTTTAATCACCAAGCTATGAGTAACTGTGTCATGTGGGTTAAACCTAGGAAGGGGGAGATAGTATTGTTTGTTGTAAATTGTGTATGTGTTTTGTGAAACACCAATAAAGGGTGATGTACAGAAATAAACAACCAAAAATGATGTTTGCAATAAGCTTAGCCCGAATAAACTCACCCTAAATATATAAAGTATTTATTGGAAAAATTATTCGAAGCATAAAAACGCATACATTTCGAAATGACTATCTATTTATAGTAGCATCAGCGTGTCTTCTCTGAGGTATGTGTGGTTGGGTGAGGGTCTTGCATCCTCTTTGGGAGGTTATCCGAGTCAATTATTTCATTTGCGTAATTGCAGCATACTAGCATGGGATCCCAGCAAGCATCTGACAAGACAGGAAGTGACAAACTGGCACTGAAATGATTACTTGATGGCCATGTAGAAGAAAAATCAGGAATTAGCAATGTGTATTTTTAGTATCAGGGCAAAAATGATGCAGGTGAAGTCAAACAATAATAGATGTTTCGGGACCAGTGTCAAGAAAGCGCTCTTACAAATAAAGTGATTCATGCATGTGTGCACTGAATGTGAGATGTGCTTGGTACAGGTGAGGCCTTGCCGACGGGCAGGTGAGGGGTTACGAGGCTCCGGCTCTGTCAAAAGGCTAATAATTAATGATCAAATGTACGCGGCGAAGTTGGCGGTGCTGCCGGCTCCACTGATGCCATTAATTCAGCTCAGTGGAGCTCAGGCCTTTTTGCTCGGGACCTGCTGCAGCTGTCACCGTGCTCGCTTAATTATCCCCTCACCCCGTCTCACTCCCCCCCCCCCCCCTCTCACCCCTCCAGCCCGCGGCCACCGTGAGGCTGCTGCCATCCCTCTCCCCCCCCCCCCCCCCCCCCTTTTATGTCCTTTCCTGGGGTCTGCTGTGATGCTCAGGGCGAAAAACAAAGAGGTTAAAGTGGGTGAGCGAGTTTACTCCTCTGTTTCTGTCCACCATTACTCACTACGCTGAGATATGATACGCTAAGATCATGTTTATTAGCCATATGAAGTAAAGGGATAGTCTGCATTGAGACACTAAAAAGTGATAGCATGTGGCTACTGTTAGCACACTGACTGGTGACTCCGTGTTAACCCAGATAGCAGAGGTAACAAAGGGACTGGTGAGGAATTCGATTTTTGCAACAACTTAATGACACTATGTTGAATCAATAATACACCATATTAAGATAGAGATCAACATATGAAGGCACTAACCTATATCCTCAGCAGAGACAGCTTTAAAACATCGAGGAAGTTATTTTTACCATCAGACACATTCACAAAGTAAGGCCAAATGTCCTTGTTTATTCATGGCATGGGTTAGGGTTAGGGTTAAATATATTTAATTTTCATTTTGGGTGCTGCTGTTTTACCCAGTATACAGAAAGATTTCGCGAGACAGACTAGATAGATTTTATATTTTAAAAACAATTATCTAGTCTGTTTGTTAGTGACTTGTATCTATAATGTATGTTGTAATGTCTGCAGGTAATATTCAATTAAAAATCAATGTACACACCAAACAAATGCTGATGATGCAAATGTTTCAAGTCATTTACTAAGTTTCCTGCTTTAACAAGTCGTAATGTAGCTGTAAAATGAATGGAGATGAGCTGATTGTTCTCCTTTTTTGATAGTTAATACTGTATATTTTTATTTTTGGTTCATGTCTGTTCTGTTTCTTAACCAAATTGACCATCAGGGACTTTGTAGATCCACTCCAATTTGTAGCTGCTACTGTGATTGTTTTTTAAATGATATCTTAGAGTATCTACCAGCGCTGTCCTCATTATTAGAATCTTACACTGCGAAAACGACGCGCTAAAGTAAACAAGCCACTTCCTGCAAGTGAAAGAATGTCTCTTTCCCCACCATGTGTGTGTATAGATACTGTCAATCTGATGTCGAGGACTACTGAAATAGGAAATCAAAAAGATGTATGCTGTTTGAAAGTAATGGAGACTGTGAGTCTGTTAAACAAGCGCACCTGCCCCTTGGCTAGCACACACTTCTATGTAATATTTACCAGTGTCAGATATCTCAACCTGTCTCCTCTGAAAGGGAAGTTAAGTTTACCTGCTTGTATCAGCACAGGAGCCCCCCTCTCACGCCAACCAATAACCTTTAATATTTCATCAGCGCTGGGTGATATGTTTAGAGAGCACTCGCAACTTGTTTCTGAAGAGACAGACGGAGGGAAGAGGAGGAGAGAGCGTATATCCACTCTCACTTTGCTGAAGGATTATTTCTGTACCTGTTCAAACATGCTCCGGTGAATTATTTATCCCGCTGAGCCCCCTGCACTTGTACAGCGAGTATAAAACATCTCACCAGTGCTTTTACCTCTCTCCGCGGTGAAAATGTACCTTAGGACGGACAAAAAGGCGACACGTCAGAGCGCAGATTTGTGCCCCGGGGAAAGGGGGAAAACAACGTAGCTCGCGGCAAAACAAATGCTCGCTGGTTAACCTGGGTTTCTGAGTCCAGGGTTGCAATTGGGTTTGAATTATATATGAGGTCTCAAAGTGGATCACAAGATGGTCTACGTGTTGCTTTCCTAGCAGAGCAGATGCATACCTTCCCTGTGAGATAGAGTGGAAAGTTCAGGTGAGTTTTGAAGCTGCCTTTACCTCGAGAGAATTGCAGTCTAGATGATTTTGTGTATGCAGCTGAACCATTTTGTCTATTCCACTTTTTTACTGCACTATTTTTGATCTTTTTTCTACATTTTCTGTGCCAAAACATATGACAAATAAAGCCAGTACATTTGAAAGTGCTCCATGACAGGACCATCAAAGGGTGAACGTGCAGAAGAGAGAAAAAAGTGAACTAAATGTACACTAACTTTTCCTTTCATATGATTTTTTTCATGCCGATTTTTATTCCATATTTTATTCCATTCCATTTCTATGTAAATACTGTTATATTTCACTATATTTGTTATTATTTTTTCGAGTTCTCTATCTGTGTTTTAAATTTTTGTTTGACTTTTATGTATGTACCACGACATCAAGTCAAATTCCTCGTACGTGTCAACCTACCTGGTAATAAACCTGATTCTGATTCCAGATTGAACTAACCCACACTCCTTCAACAAGATATCATAAATCCAACGGTGATAGACGTATACTGAATAATACTTAGGGGTATGATTGCAGAATGACCGGGTGATGACCCATCGCGACGATAACGACGGCTCCATTTTCACACAAAGGGGATTAGGATAACACTGTCTCTATTGTGAGACTTCACAGGTCAGAAGTGAACGAGGTTGAACTCTGACCTTTGAGTCTACAGCTCACATCAAAACAGGCAAAGCATGACTGAACCGATGGTGTGAAGATTTGCGGAAACTGGTTTGACCGCTGTTTACAATATGGCTTTTGTCCAGGAGTCGATTAGGTAAGAATGTCGGCGTTTATCGGGATGATGCGACTCAGTAAATGCTGATGTACACACGTTAACAAAGTAACCTGAGCTGGAAGTCATTCTTAGAAGCTTTTGAGTTCAGTATCAAAGATGTTAAGCCAAGAAAAGGGCATGGTAGTATCACTTGGAGACATAGGAAAAAGCTACCTTGTCAGGATATGCCTGTGCACAAACAGAGAATAACATGCATTTCTGTGCATATGAGTGTGTAAAATGATGTGCTGCAGGCTGGCATCTCTTAGTGGACCACTGGAAGCACTCTAATTACACAATGAGAAGTGATTCTTTAATGACTATGGTGTAGGCCTCTTCAATTTAGTATAATCACACAAAAGGGTGTCTCAAGATGAAAGATTATCAAAGGAACTCTGTGCAATAGCTCAAGAAATTAATATTATCAAATAGCCCCGATCTTCACTTATCAAGAACGTTGCATGATAATTAAAATCCCAAAAAGCACAAGTTTTTCTCTTTCAAATGAAAATTACTGATAGAGATAGTTAACCAACATGAAATGTTTCCCCTCATGTAACAACTGGAGGGATTATCGTCTTAGATTACATTACATGTTACTTGTTAGACGCTTTTATCCAAAGCGACTTCCATACTCAGTTCTGTGGTCAATCCCCACAGGAGCACTTTGGGGTGAAGTGTCTTGCCCAAGGACACAACGACATGCTGACTGCAGTGGGGTTTGAACCCGTGACCCCCTGATCTGAACACCAACGCACAACCCACTGCACCACACGCCTCCAGATTCAAGCAGTTTCTTTTTTACAATGTGATAATCGTGTATTGCGAAAAAAGGGTCTTTAAAAATGACAAAGGGTTGATGGAAGACAAGGTGCTTTAACAACGGTAAGCCCTTTTATACCTAAATCCTGAGTATTAACAAGTTTAATTTTAAAGGGCCAATGGAAGCACAAACTGGATGCAGACTACTCCAACATTTTAAAAAGTGTTTTATCAAGATGAATGCATTCCCCCTACTGTATACAGTACATCTTGAAAAAAGAATAATTCATGTTTTACGGACACTAATAAATTGTTTGCCACTGACTGTTAATGGCAATAAAGGTTGAATACCCTTTGAAGAGATGGAGATGTACTATAAGATTCAGTTGATCTTTCATTCCCTGTGAAAGTGGCAGTCCTTAATATTAGTTGCCAAAGGACGGAGGAAGACTCAATCGACTTACAGTAGAGACGGAATAACATTAAAATGTGATGAGGCCTGATTTGTAAGGACAGAAAAAGTCCCTGGAATTACACACAAATGTTGATAAAGATCAATGCTATCACAGCTCTTGCACCGTGCCATGGAAGAACATTTCCTTCTCCTCAACGGCACAAAAGCAATAAAAAAAGGTTTCTTCTTCCCGTCTCTCTCTCTCCACGCACCGGGGGCGGGTTTCTGCATCAGAAGAATTCCTGGCAAATTAATGCACTACCTCTTGGGCTAATTAAATTAGAGGGGATCAAAACTACAGAGCGGCTTTTGTGGTGGACACAATGTTGTGCTTCATGCGCTCTTTGCTCTAGGGGGAATTTCTGCCATTTAGCCTCCTCTCTGCCTGCAGCTCCATGCTGGACTCGCTCTAACACAGTCAAGTTTCTCTAATTTGCTTGAATGAGAAAGAATTATTAACTGATAATAAGAAACCGGGAAGAGAGACAGAGAGTGAGAGAGCGTCACAGGGCTGCAGGCAAGGATGAGTGGGAAAGGGCTGAACTCTGCGGCACCTGAAGCTCATGCAATTCTTTTTTTTTGTTGCTATTAATTCCTCCCTAAAACGAGGCATTCAGGAGTAAAATTGCTGTGCAAATGACAAGAGCGATTATGGTTGTAATTCCTCTTCTTTGGGAAATGTGTGCAGCTTTGTTGCAGCTCTAACTGGATCAGGCCGCTAACAAGCTAGCGCTAACCATGTAGCATTAAGCATGACCTCTGCGATGCATGACGGTTCATTCTAAGGTTATTGTACACAGACACTACTGATATTATGCCGTGGAAGGAATGCCAACTATGGCATTGTTGAACAAAGGAGCGTTGGAGCTACAAATAGAGATGTGAATAGAGGCAGATGACTACAGAGAAGTTGTTTGTGAATTAAACATGAAAAAGTTGCTAAACCACAATGAAATATGTTCAATTTTAAAAAGATGAGAGCATAGCGCTTTGTGACTATAATTGCAGCGCATATTTCCAATTTCAAACCAGGGATAAAAGTAATGGAAGAAGATGAAAAACAAACCATTAAAAGGCGCGTAACCAGTATACAAGTTTTGAAAAATTAGCTTTTTCCTTTTAATCAACTTTATGACAAAACTTGTGTCCGTTTTTCTGCGATTGGCAGCTTTTTTTCTGCCCATGCAATGCGCTTCCTGAGATAGTCACACATTATGACCAATTTACAGCAGAATTAATCAATTGCAAGAAGTCGCCCGTACGTAGCTGTGAGGCACAATGCTGGAGAGGGAGAGAAGAAAAAAACTGATTTGGATCAGCAACAGAAGTCTTGAGTGTGTTTTGTATGCCTTGAGGAAATCTCTCAGAAGTCGAAGGAAGTAAACCTCCCCCCCCCCCCCAAACACCGCCCTCCTGCCCCACCCAACACATCTCAGTCCGTGTTGGCAGCGGTGTGCCAGCAGATTAAGAATTAATTCAGCCATCAAAGCCTGCTTACCTTGACATTAAGGTGGGCTTCCCCTCCTTAGCAGCTGATAAAAAAGACATCTGCATTCTGTGTTTCGTCCTGCCTCCACCGTTACAAAGTGACTGCTGCAATCCTTTGCAACACGTGAGAAAAGGTTAATCATTTAGGTTAATGCAACCGCTGCTCATTTCCATCACAGGGGGGGGAATTAATACAATGACACAACCTGAAATCAGCACCATGGGTTTGTACAGTATGTGTGTGCACGCATCCCCATGTTTATTACATGAATACATCTGCATGCTTTGATTTATCTCGGATGAAAACATGTTTACCAGGTTTTTCCCTTTGTAAACACAACCGCCAGAGAAAGGTTATTTCTATTTTTATGCGGGGGAATGCACCTTAGCAGCGATGAGATTTACATTTATGCTGCATTACATTACAGGCCATCAGCTCGGGGAGCATAAGCACAAATGTTGTTCTGTTTACAAGGAGGTTAGGATGCTTCATCTCTCTTTACACCTGCTTTAGTTTCACACACACAAACGCAGGCACGCACGCACGCACGCATGCACGCACGCACGCACGCACGCACGCACGCACGCACGCACGCACGCACGCACGCACGCACGCACGCACACACACACACACACACACACTCCAGAGCCACAGACAATGATGCTGGCTGAATGATACTTCAGCTGGAGGACTCTTAGACTCATGACCTTCCAGCTACGATGGTCCCTTTAATCACTGATAGATGAAAGCACATAGTTAACACTAGCATGCAGAGATGGCAAAAGTACACACATCCTTTACTCAAGTAGGAGTATAGATACTTGTGTTTAAAAATACTCTGGTTAATGTAGAACTACTGACTAAACTTCTTTACTCAAGTAAAAGTAAAGAGGGCTTTGAAATGTACTTCAGTAAAAAGTACCCATAACTAGCAGCTGTTTTAAAGAGTACCTGACCTCCCTTTATATTAATAGAACAATAATGTCATTGTTAGCTAATGAATGTTTCCATGCTGAACAACGGCAACATGACAACGTTTTCATTGGTCCCTCTTCTTTAGAGAAGACCAGGAAATGATGGATACACGGATAGTGTTCAAATCAATAGGCACGCAATGACTCTAAATAATAATGATCACGCCACCAAACACACATTCAAACTAAAGGAACCAGCCGGTTTCAAAATGTAAGAAGTAGAAAGTAAAAAAATAATAAGAAGTAGTGGAGTAAAGTACTGATACCAGACAAATGTACTTCAGTACAGTAACGAAGTACTCCACTACTTCCCACCTCTGCTACCATGTGCTAATATGATAACAATTCAAAAGGAATGTCATCTTTTCTCAATTTCTACCAGAGGGGTCTTCTTGGTAATGAAACATAAAGCATGTTAGGTTATCCCACATTACAAGAGCCGGCATTAACATGGCAAACAGGGGTTTTTACAAGCAAGCAGCTGTCTAAATTGCAACTTGCTCCCTAATCCAGAGAGAATTAGGGCCCTTCCTGTGTACAAGGCCCTCTCCCGGTCAGGGCCCCTGTCCTGTTTAGATTTGTGAGCTTGATAAACCTCGACGGCCACAGGTCTGTTATGAGTGGGAAACGGCAAAGCAAAGGGAGAGGGGGGGGGCGCATTTTCTCATAGCCAAAGTCAACCGGGGGATAATACCTCGATCCTAATGGGGCTCAGCGCGGGCATTATCTGGCCTCAAATGTTTTTTTCCCCCCAGCACTTCCTCTTTGTCCGTGTGGAAGTTGAGTTTATCCAGACACCGAGCGACCCCAACCTGTTTGGTTTGTTTCAGGTAGATGTCACCCCCCCCCCCCCCCCCCACACAGCGACTGAGGGAGCGTGAACACAATCAGGATACGAGACAAAGCTCCTGGTAAAGTCCCCCTCTTCCTCTCCTGTCATATCCAATGCTGAGAGATAAGCCTTGCTTTTGCCTTTTCCCATGATAGCTACCGCCACCGTGGCCTTGGTCTAGTGATTACAGCCTCAATACGAGCTGACATTGTCGGGAAAGAGAGCTGTTTGCGGGGCTGAGATTAAGTAATGATTCTTGTTGAGAAGAATTAAGGGCGGTGAGAAACCGTGGCACACACCTCAAGAGCCAGATTACCATTTGAAGTGATTACAAGGTCATTATACAGCGGAGAAAGCTAATGATGCACATTTCAACTTGTCTATCACCAAAAAGAGAAATCATACTTCCTGAGCAACACGTTCACTCTTCTTACTAATGCTTGAAAAAAAAACAAAAAAAACGCCGGCTCTTCTTAATGCAATCATTTTCACATCAAGAAAAAACGTGCCAAAATATTTTCCCGCGAAAGCCCGTCATATTTGTCAAATCCTCAGCAGACTAATCGAGCAATATTGCGCGATGGATATTCGTATAAAAAATGGGGGTGATGGTGGGAGGGCAGGCGGTCGGGCCCACTGAGGCTTTTTAATAAGGACAGTTTATCTTGTGTCGACAAAAAAATAAAATTAAGACAGTTGTCAGGCTCTCTCCTCGCAGGTGATGGAGGGTGCATGGATACGGGTTAGGTGAACAGATGGTGATGAGGCCTGTTGCTAGGCTGAGGACCTGAGGAATCTACTTTCTAATTCCAGATTATTTGCCTCTCGACTTTTCCACGGGCAAGGAAACACAAAGGAAGGGGGGGGGGGATCAGGGCTGGGTCAACAGTGAGGGATTATGGGAGAGAGTGAGCACAGAAGGAGGTGATCACCTGGCTTTGAGGAGAAACACAGCTACTTTGGGGGAGAAATGACTTCTTTTTTGAACTGCACTCATACAGTACAGTCATATGAGTTCATCCTCATAAGAAAAGGTAACAAATAAATAAATAAAATGTGTATATTTAAAAATGATCAGTTTCCTAAGCACATTTGACCTACCTATAGTGACATGTAAAATATATATTATGGTAAAGAATACATTTAAGTGCACATGCTCAATGAAACACATAATAATACATGACTGCAGACAAATATGGTGGTTGAATAAGAACAAAATCATCTTTAATAAATAATAATAGGTTATATGGACATATAGACAGTACAGAACCACTAAGTGCATCCTTATAAAAAAAATGGAAGCTCTTTAAAGAATTGCCTGTTTTAAAGGGGCCCTGTTCTCTATTTGGGGGTTTCCTGAAGTGTGTTTTGATGCATGTAAATGTCTGCAAAGGCTAAAATCGCAAAGTACTCACCCACACACTCCCATCCGACATAGTGACATCAATACGTAACCATTGCGCTTCTATTCTATATCTTGGCTAGCGCTCCAACACATTGTACATGATAGGCTAAGGGGGCGGGACTTCTCTAAGCGGTTGACCCATCACAACAAGGCCAGCGAGCTAACCAATCAGAGCAGACAGAGGGTGAAAAGAGGTGCTGCACAGGCAGTATATGAGGGGGAAAAAAAGAGCTTTTTGAACATTAAAGCATGGAGACACGTCACAGTGGAGACTGTAAATACTAATATGAACCTGAAAATGAGTAAAATATGTCCTCTTTAAATAAGCAAAGTCTTCCCACATAGAGCGCAATGTAGAATATATATTATGTGTAAGTATCAAATATGTATGCAGTAAACGTGATATAATTTAACTGCATCATGTTGCAGCAGGACGCCGTTAAGCTGCATGCAAGAGTGCACATGACATTGCATGATAACACATGACTGCATACAAACATGATGGTTGTATTAAAGGCAAATGATAAATAATGATCCTCTACAGTATGTTATATGCACATAGATGTGTTTGATCTATTGTCAGGCAGCTGTGGTTGCACAGTTTTGCCAAAGTAGGAACAGGCACTTGGGCTAAAGAGTTTTCTTAATGCCTGAAATATTGTAAAATGAGAAGGGACTTTTTATTCATCTGAAAGTATTCACACATGTTTCTCAGAGTGGTCCTGGTGGTTTTTGGAGTTTTTATTTGTAAGCCACTGCGAATAACGCCAGGATGCCTAAAATATAAAACTCCAGAATCAAACGTGACAGTGACGTAGGAGTTTATCACCGCGGAGAATTCAGCTCTTATCGCACAAGATTCTTCTCAAAACGCAGGCCACTTCAGAGGATGTTGGAAATGCTTCTCCCTACTAGGTAAACAATCAGGCCTGAGAACAGACTTTTCTCTGCTCCTTCTCCAACAATCACACCGACTCCAACCACAGTTCCCCCTGTTCGCCTCTTCTCCCACCTTCTCTCACTCCAACACATAGCCCCCCCACCCAAAAAGCACCAAAAAAAAATCCAGCTTTCAGCACACACTACCACCCTATCTCTCTGTATACAGGACCCTGTCGGCCCGTTTCCTCTGTCAAACACCCCCAGCCCCCCCTCCTTTTTTCTTTTTGTTTGCTTTACTGTAATCATTTCGCTGGCCCAGAAACGTGTGGGTGTGCTGGCAGCCATACAAAAACGAGAGGCAGAGAGAAAGAGAAGTTACATGGGAACTGAGTTAAGGTTGAATATTTATTAGAAGAAGCCATCTGGCGTCGCAATGTCTGTACAAAGAGGGCTTGCTCTCTTCGTGTAATAGTCCTCCTCCTTCTCCTTGCCTGACTTTATCTCTCTCATTCTCTCTCCCATTTTCTTCATTTCCCCCTGTGTCCCAGAGAAAATATTCAGCTCCAACCACATGCTCGCAGAGCCTTTCACATAATCACAGCATTATACCATTTCAAAGAGTCGCTAATCAAAGGAAAGAGCTCAGAGATATTTTACCCTAAATGGTTCACTTTGCTGCAGGGGGGGGGGGGTTCAGCGACTGTGACATGCAGTCATCACACACCTCATGCTTGTTGTAGCCACTTCAAAGAACAAAATGGAAGTTTCTCACTCACATATAGGAATGATTTTATGTTTCTTATCAGTGCTGAGAGTAGAGGAAGAAAGGACATCTTCACCTGACACAAATGACAGATGCTTGACAGGTGACAAAGATTTAAAAAATGGACTTAAAACTGTCTAAAAATATACACAAATGATTGGATTCTTTCAAAACATGCACACATCTGTTGACTTCACATACAACAAACCCATGAGTGTGTTCCCTTGTTACAGTGTGTGCATGATTGATTGCATGTGTGTGTGTGTGTGTTTGCATGCCTAAACACAAGCAGTGTCTCTCTGTGTACTAACTGACTTCCTGGTTGGAGTCCAGAGGGAACGTCAGGACGGAAAAAAGCGGCCACATTTCATACAATAAATCCCTCGGGAATGTTTCGGAGCTCCCGCAAGAATGAAACCTCCACTTAGGGGAATTGTCCATGGAGATACATCAGCACACAATCACACTCATTTCTCTAACGGCATATCTCAGAAGCTATTTGCTCGGTATGTTTCGACTGAAGATGGTAATGTTTCAAAGTAAAACACATGTACTACAGGGGATTTCTCTTTCCTGAAAAGGGAGTGAAGCTGATAGGGTGCTTACAAACTTCTCACAGTTCATACTAAAACATCATTTAAAGCCACATGATGACTCTGGAAAGTCGCTTAATTAAATATATAGGACTGTTGTGACAGATATTCCAAATGATGCAATAATTATTCATTTGATGCTAGATTAATCATTATTTTTAATTGAAGGGGTGTAAACAAATGATTGTCTCCAATGGGGCGTTCTTTGCGGTACTCGAAGAATGTATTTATCTGAATTCCAGGGTCAATAAATTGGACATCTAATCAACCCTAGTGTGTTATTAGCGCCTTCAAAGCGTCAATAAAGTTTAATTCATAGATCCCGCAGCAGTGTCAGCAAACATTTTCCACGAGAGTTCAATACGATGTTGAGAAAGAGTTGGTTGCAACACCAATGAGGCTGATCCCTAATTTAACTACGGCATTAAATCTCCACTTGGAAAACATGCACGGCGTTTATTGCAACGTTCGGTCTCGAATCGTTTTAAGCTTGTACTGGATTTGGGGGAAAGATACTTAAACTGTCTGCCAAAACTGTGATGAAGACATGACAATGATGGTTTCTTTCAAACGGAAACCAAACGATTGTGTGTAATTTGATATTTACCAGATGAACCGAGTGTTTATGTCTTCTTATTGGCAGTAGATGAGCCAAATCCCACTGGGTTTCCTGCCTCTACATGCACTCAGTTAGAAAAAAAGCCAGCCCAGAGTAAACTTTATTAACTTTACAATTTACTGTATTAATTGAACGGATTTCTCCACATTATGAGTGCTATTACTGAAAGCAATAAAGTTGCATTTCGAATCACATAAATGAGTTGGGGATGTGTATGGAGTGTCTTCCAGTTTGCAGGTACACACCATGCATCCTAATTATGGCGGAATAAAGCAAAATGACATTTCCAACTCCATTCAGGAATATGAATGTGCGATTTTACGAGAAAAAAAAGGTGCCAAAGAGGTAAGTAGTTTGCCAGCACCGTGAAAAATGGCACCAATTAAAGCTTAACTTGCTTGTTTTCTCATAACATACATGTTTTCATAACTCTGAAATCAAATAATTGCTCCGCTTTATATCATGCACAATAAAACTGAAAATATGGCGGCGGGAGGATGCTCCTGAATATTTTAGTGGAATTTCTGAGATACTCTTAAAAAGAGGGCAGCAGAAAAATGTGGCAAAGTGAGATGCATATTCGCCAGGTTCCTTCAAGAGAGGAAAACTGCCTCGTTTATCTTCTCAGGCGCGCAGAGTGCACATGATTTCATTTTTGTGATTATATGCCAAAAGCAGCACACTGGTCTCTCACAGATTATATGAAAACAGTGTGTTTATTCCTGAAAAAAACAAGTGTTTGTTTTGCCTGAAGCTGTGTAACTCCTTACTGCCGTGTCTCCGTCCAGCACATTTCCACCGTGTCCAATCAGACGCTCTCTTTAAGCAACACCGAGTCAATTCAATTCAATTTATAGGTTATTGTAATTATCGCTGCGCTGAAGTACAATTGGTGGTTTATTACTTCAGTAGCTGTTTATATTACTCCACTCCCAACACACACACACACACACACACACACACACACACACACACACACACACACACACACACACACACACACACACACACACACACACACACACACACACACACACACACACACACACACACACACACACACACACACACACACACACACACACACACACACACAGCTGATGTTAATCAACTTGGAGAACTGCCCGGATTGTTTAAACTGTCATCGCCACCCATCAGTCTCCTGCACTCTCACAGGGATTTGAATATCTCTAGGAGAAGGCTTTTTTCCAATACACACACACACACACACACACACACACACACACACACACACACACACATGCATTGACACACACACACTTCTGGGATGATCACATCACACAGGACTGAAATGCACGCCCTCCACTTAAAAGTCCTAATCTAATATCATTTACCACGGGATAATCAAATTGTACACACTGCATACATTATAAGTATTGTACAATATCCCTTTCATGCAACACTCAAATAAATAAGTTATTGTGAAGAGAGGCAGTGATTTGTCTCAGTATTTGTCTGTTCTTTTAACTTTCTTTACATTTAATCACACGTCTTTATTTCAGCTGTTTGAGTGCATTGGTTCCCATTCTTAAACACTCTCATTAGTCAAATGTGCTTGTCAGTCACCTATACAGCACTTTAAACAGTACTGGCTTTTATAGAAGGTGTGATATGAATCAAAATGATGGATAGGCTGATTGATGTTCCCGTCATTCCAAGGTAATTGCAGCAACTTATATGACATTCTCACATTTCCCTGGCTTGAACAAGGTGCAGTCACACTCTGCTTTGCTTTAAGTGTGATCAATCTGCATGATATTGTAAATATACCTTGTGTAATTTTCTGTTTTAATATCCACATGTCAACAGATTCATTAGAAAAGACGTCACGTTATGGAATCCCATGAAATGTCTTAATTGTGCCACTTCTTACTTGGAAAATTGCTTTCCGTATCACGGCGATGTCAGTCAGAAAGAAATATCTAGGTTGAGTTCATGTGTCTTTTTTCAAAGGCCCGGAGGTTAAGTAACTACAGCCTTCTATGTCTTCTTCGACTAAATTGAAGGCAGAGCTCACAGGAGTGTGGATTAATTGCAAATAAAGAGGTTATTCTCCAAAGAAATAGGCCACAATTCCCTCTTCATCTGCTCGAAGAAGAATGTGAAAAGTAAAAAAAGGGTGGCAGGTCACAGGTACCGTGCCGCAGGTGCTAAAAGAAATGTGAGTTTATTTAGATTGTAGCATTAGTAAGGCACTTCCACAACTCTCATATTGAGGTTTTCAACAATTATTGGGCCGTTTATTGCTTTAAATATCAAAACTAATCAGTGTTTGCATTCTACAGGCTTCACTGACAACTGGTTTGAACGCGACGCCCAACGAAAGTCATGTTATCAAATAAATCACCTCTTACTCTGTCAACCAAAAGCGGATAAATGTGAGGTTTGACAAAGGAGGCATGAGAGGAACATCGCTCTAATGTGGGCCGGGCATCAGTGTCTTGTTTATTTTAGGTGAAACCGCGAGCGAGGCCGAAATAATTGGGCACTTCGTGGCTTCCGCGGTCACGCAACGCACATCGCATTGTCCAGTGAATTTCTGAAATGTCTGTAAATGTCTGCGCGCGGTGACACATCTCACTGCTCGCAAAGAAGCTGTTAGGGGGGAAAATGGGTCAAGATCAAAGTTGCTCGTCTCCTAAGTTGCGAAGGGGGATCAAAGAGACGAGGGGTGAAAAGGGAGTTTCATTTTGATATTCACAGTTCAGGCGTTTAGCTGACACTTTGTGTCCAGATAACCCCTGAAAGCAACACAATAATACCCTTCTAAATCAGCTCCATTACAAGTGGATGTTACATTTAAAGTAAGTGGGAGTGACAGGAGGAGAAATAAACACAAAAGAGGCATAGTTAGGAGGGATTTTGTTCCAGTGCGTGAATTGCAGGCAGATTGGCAATTGGACACTTCCTTCAAAATGTATTGTGTAAGGAAACATCAGAGAATTTCATTTGATTTAACATCACTTCCCTTCCTCTCACTCAGAGCGGTAGAATCGGCCTTTGATTCATTAAATTAATGAAAAACACCTAGACCAAGCAGATTCTTCTGAAAAAAGTTACCAACAGTACACAGAAAGTGTTTGAGCTGTTTGAATCATGAGTCTCTGCAAGTGTGTCCTCCTCATGCGACTGCAGTGAAAATATGAACTAATAATCAAATGTGCACAATAAAGGACGCAATCTGTCATTTAAACCGGCTTATCACCAAAGCTCTTTGTCTGGCCGCCGCCGCCGCCGACGCTTCAGCCACAGAAAAAAAATGCTTTAATGACAAGATATTGCCTCCCTAAATAAGAAACAAATAAGAAAAGAAAAGCCAAGAGGAGACAAAAATCTTTTTGAGCGGCACAATTGGAGTGGGTGTGAGCCGTGTCACTTCTATCTGAGGCTTTTGATGATCTTTGGCGCCACGCTATTCTTTTCTTCTTCTTTCCTTTCAAGTTGTTTGGTCTGCTTTTCCCCTACAGAAAGTGTGTTGCAGTTAACACAAATTCTGCCCCGGCTGTAAATTATTCATTTCATACCCCTGTCCTCACACATCTCAAAATGTACGTCATTTGATCACTGGCGTGGGCCCTTCGTTTTTCGGGGAGTTTGGGCCGTGCCAGAGCGGAGATCCACCCTCCCTAATTACCAGCGTAATTGTTCAGGCATCTCTTACCGCTGGAAAGGAGGAAGGCTCTCACGCTGAAACTCTGCAGCCAGAAATGAGTGCCATGTGGGGAGAGACTGTACCCGACCACAGCAGAGAATTTGAGGTGGCGCCTTGACGCCTGGAGCCCGCCGCCGTGCCCCCAGGCTGCCAGAACGACCACGATTCAAGTGTTAGATTTTGTTAGATTTAAGAGCTGCTCTGCTTCTAAGCCTCTCCTCCTCCTCTCCTCCTCTGATCCTGGCACAGATTTATATCTAGGAAATGTTGATGACAACTTTCTGATGTATAACAGGATGAATAAATGCTGTGGGAACCGAGTATTGTTTTGGTCTTCTTTTGTAGAGCTGCATATGTGGAGATTGTTTTTGTGTCTTAACACTCTCTGGTCCTTCTCTGTTCAGTATGCCAATATTGGCTTTTTAATATAAATCAAATATTTGCAAGGGAAGGATGTTTTTACTCAACTAAAGTCACTAGTGTTAGTCTGTAAAATCTTTAATAAATCCTGCCTTTCTCTAATTCAAAGGGTTATTGACCATAAAATAAGTTTATTACTCACATGGTGTTTTAGAGGATTTTCATTTGCTGATTTTTTGCATGAAAATGTAAATAAAAGGATTAAATTAGTAAAAAAATAAGTACGATAGGCCACCCAACACCTGCACGTTGACACCACCGGATATATCAAGCCAAATCATGGCAGGGGATCAAATGAGGTCGCAGTAACCCCAAACAGAGGAGGATGTCACCAGTTTCCTGAGGGAGGCTGATCTCACTCAGCTGCACATCCAAACTGATCTGATAACACAGCGAAAGACACTTCATCAAACATACAGTGAAAGAAACAAAGGTGTGCTTCTTGAGTTGCTTTTTCTTATTCTTTATCCTTCTTGGAATCGTCCATCGTTTGAAATTGCAAAGCCGTGCTGTAATTCTGACTTCCAACGCCCAGTCAGATCTTATTTTATGCCGTTTTTTTTTTTTTACTACTTGCAGCTGCCATCATTTCAGAAATCATCCCGAAAAATCAAAAACAGTGAGTCCAAAAATGTCCATTCTTTCACCTAAGCTTATCTGCGGCATAAGCTCCCACATCCCCCGCTGTCTGATGCCATGATTTGGAGAAGACGTTTCATTTTGACTAAGGAAAAGATTTGTCTTAGGGCAAATGTAGTGCGGTGCCAAAATGAAGATGAGGGAGGAATCATGAGTTAGGAGGCGCATATCTCTGGGCCCTGATCAGGAGCACACTAAATATAGGCCACATCCAGCTGAATTTATTGCTATATAATGAGAAAAGGATGTTCCTCTAAAGTGGATGTGAGGCGTTCGTTCATTCATTACCAGGGAGTTGAGTGTTCACTTTTTCTCATGTGAAAGTTGGACAAACTGTAACAGAAGGGCCATTTTCTTATTTTGAAAACACCTTTATGTGAACACAACACAGAGATCCTTTTTAAAGCACCTCAAGGAAAACAAGACAGTCCCAACAGCATCTGTTCTCCACATTTACACCACTATGCTCCTAAATTCTGCTCCATTAAGACACATTGTGATATGCAGGTTTGATTTATTTGTGTAGGTTTATTGATTTTCCTTTGGGGTGCGGTCTCTCCTGACATTTAAGATGTGTGTAGTCATAGTTGAGTAAGTCAGTAATGCACAAAGGTGTATACAACTCACTGCAAACACCCAACATTGAATGACATTTAGAAAATAATAGCAATCTCACATCCCACAAAACAATCCCTCATCCCACAGTTCACAATTAAATCCAAAACGGTCCACTTCGGGTTTGCTATAACAAAGATATGCCAAAAAACACAGTTCTCTTGTTGAAAGGAAAGTTCAAAAAGGTCGATAAACATCTTTCGAGGGTTAAAAAGAAAATACAATCGCAGGACACATAAAGATGTGAGTGACACATCTGACAGCAGCCATCCCATGATCTCCCCTCTCCCCCCCCCGCCCCTCCTCTGGTGTCATTAGGCGACAAGATCTTCCCAAACATGTCCGGAATTATTTCACACCACATCTTTTGCAAATTGTGCTCCTTTCCCTCCCCTCTTCTTCACGGTATGGCGTGCAGCATTAACCATTAACATGTCACTTTGAGGACAGGGGGAGAGAAGGGAGAGGGGGGGGGGAGTGAATAACCTTTAAGGACCAGGCGATGACTTCGATAATGAACTCCGCTTTCTTAGCGAGCCTGTCAGGGCTGTCAACAGATTTGACAATCTGTTGCTGAAAGACGGGAGGCGATAAAGCAGAGGAAGTGAGGTGTAAGGTGGATCCTGCACCTCCACTCCAGATGAATTCAATTTGGACATGTTTCGAGCAGAAAATGAAATTATTAGCATGTTCGTACATTGACGGAGAAGGCAGCGTTGCAACGTTTTCGTCGCAAATTGGGAAGGAGAAGTGTCACAATAGACTCAGCTGATGGAAATGATGTGACACGTTGGTTTGCTGTTGACGCAGGAATGGGTTTAACCTCCACAGATTTGAAGGGGAAAAAAAAGTGGATGGGGTGAGGATGATGGTGTCTTTAATTGCTGGTGTTGGTGTCTAGCAACAGCTTAAAACATCTCAGTAAGCACTGATGTGGTGATACGCAGGTCAAAAAGACTTCTTGATGACTAGGTTCAAAGAAAAGTGAGGAAAAGTGTTTACACATCAAGGTTACACATAGCTGACCTCAGAACGCCTCCACATCCTAACAGAAAATAGCCTCGTTTTGGGAAATGCGTCTAAATTAACACCCTTTATGTTCACATCTTATGAAAAGGTGTTTATATAAAATCAACTAAAGAAGATTTACACATCTGTCCAAATGTAACACATGTCTGTCTGTTGCAATATTAGAGACAGAATATATTAAATTGCATTTGATGTAATATTCCAATCAACCTAATATTTAAAACCCACTCAACTTATTTCCCTTTATGTCACTTTTGATCGAATTGCAATCATTCTTTGCATCTCATTTGAGTCCTTCTAACAAATTAGGAAAGTTGGGTTAGGGTACACAGATTCAACTCCTAGAAATGGGTGCAAGCAGCCAGGATCCATTGTCATTTAGTCACCGTTTAACCCCCCCCCCCCCCGACACGTGGCCCCCACCGAGCGCGTCTCAAAGCGTGAAAAAAAGTAGCGCCTCGCTCACTTGAAGGCCCGCTCTTCAGAGGAGCATATTCAGTAGGAGTGTGCCAGGGAAATATTTGCTTTGAATCATCAGAGGACATGATTTCATTTAAACAGCTCTTTGATGGAGGGGCACACTCCTTCCTGCCTGTGATGTGGCTCAGCTGAGAGCCAAATCACTCAGAGCACTGGAGGAATGATACCGGTGTTTTTATGTGTGTGTGAGTGCTTGATGCTAAGGATGGGTAGTGTGTGTCGAATAAAGAGAGAGAGGGAGATAGAGCAGGGATGTTAACTCATGTAGACGTCACTATTTACTTATATTGGCATGCTGCATACAGTATATACTGTATGTATTTATTGTGCATCTGAGCTATATTTGCACAAGCATTTGTTTGTGCCATAGTTCTTAAAGTTGCATTTCTGTTTTTCTATATATGGTTTTCTTCTCTGGAAAAGTGTCGGATCAGCCAATCAGCTTGCTTGATGCGCTGTTCTGTATTACACAAAGTTGACATTTTTAAAAAGTGTATATCCTCTGCAAGCTTCTGATACATATAGCCACTCTTAAAGGGGCCCTATTAGGCTCTTTTCAGGTGTATATCAGTATGTAGTGTCTCTACTTTAAAGAGTCCTCTCCTGCTGATGTTCAGGTGTATATCAGTATGTAGTGTCTCTACTTTAAAGAGTCCTCTCCTGCTGATGTTCAGGTGTATATCAGTATGTAGTGTCTCTACTTTAAAGAGTCCTCTCCTGCTGATGTTCAGGTATATCAGTATGTAGTGTATATACTTTAAAGAGTCCTCTCCTGCTGATGTTCAGGTGTATATCAGTATGTAGTGTCTCTACTTTAAAGAGTCCTCTCCTGCTGATGTTCAGGTGTATATCAGTATGTAGTGTCTCTACTTTAAAGAGTCCTCTCCTGATGATGCTCAGGTGTATATCAGTATGTAGTGTCTCTACTTTAAAGAGTCCTCTCCTGCTGATGTTCAGGTGTATATCAGTATGTAGTGTCTCTACTTTAAAGAGTCCTCTCCTGCTGATGTTCAGGTGTATATCAGTATGTAGTGTCTCTACTTTAAAGAGTCCTCTCCTGCTGATGTTCAGGTGTATATCAGTATGTAGTGTCTCTACTGGGACATGTCTCCATGCTTTAATGTTCAAAAAGCTCTGTATTTTTCTCATACTGCCTGTGCTGCAGCACCTCTTTTCACCCTCTGTCTGAAACCAGAGCTGCTCTGATTGGTCAACTGCTTAGCGATGTCCCGCCCCTTAGCCTATCACGCACAATGTGTAGGAGCGCCAATAGAAGCGCAAGTGTTAAAAAGTAATGTCACGATGATGTCACAAAAGAAAAGCATACTAGGGCCCCTTTAATATGCCTGTCTATGTAGATGAGCACATTTGCCTTTAGCTCTTGCTAAAACAAGATGATAAAACTCCATAATCTAAAACACAAATGATCATCAGTGCAGAGTTTGATTGTTGAAATGGTGCATACTTCTAAACCTTTTATAGATATTACATAACATGGGTGAATGACATGTACATTTAAAAGAGAAAGAACGTGTGTGGTGTTCTGTTATACAAGAAACAGGTAAGAATAGAAGATATTTGAAAGGTGCTATGAAAGTTAACTCTAAAGCTACACCTAAGAACATGTAAAAGGGGACTTTAAAGGATGTACGGTGTATTTATATTCTGGAAATGGGATCAAACTGCTCTGTACTGTATACATTATCATTTCATGTGTACCTGCATCGGTGTGTTTGATTTTTGTTGTGAGCTTGACATTATGCTTCCATTCTCCGCTTGCTTTCATGTGTCTGCGTGTGAGGTTTTGTGTTTGTCTCTCGTGCCTTTTCGATGGATTTGTTGCACACCCCGGCTGTTAGCGAAGTCGACAGCCCACTGATCTCCCATCAAACCTAGCGGGCGCTGCAGGTACGCGTGCTTTGCTTTGAGACTACCTGTCATCACACATCAGGAGATTATGGGGCGCTTTTTGCTCTCTCACTCTCTCCCTGTCTGCCTGCGCTGAGCACACAGCAGCTACTACACCATCTGTAAAACGTTACATCAATGAGGTACATATCTCAACACGCAGCCAGAGATAATCTTTGGCATTTCAAACACAGAGGCGCAATCTCGTCATCGTGCGGCGGGGCCTCTCTCCGCTGAGTCGGGCCACCGTGTGCTCCAACGCTCGCATAATGCCAGATGCCGGTGCCATATGGGAAGCTACATTTATCATCTGTCTTTTAAGAGCAGAGGCATCTTCATTTTCAATTTCAGATTGTGCTGTCACACCATCAATTTAGGCCCCTGACACATGAGAAGATAAAGGTGGTGATTATGTTTAGTGGATTTCCAATTAAAAGAGGGATAACATACTGTGTTACGAGGTGGGAAGTAACTAAGTACTGTACTCATTTGATGCTACTTTGTACTTCTACTCCACTACATTTAAAAGGGGAAATAAGGTAATTGCACTCCACTGAATGTATTAAATAGCTGTAGCTACTTTAAAATACATGCATCTCTTAAAATTAAACTAGTATACTACCTCTTTATGTCACAAAAGAGTGAAATAATTTAAATATTTGACGTATTTAAGTAAATCAGAACTGTTTGTCTACAACAGTAAATGCTACTTGATGCAACAATAGGCGCTTTCACACCGGAGTACTTTTCCCAGTATAGTTCCGATATAGTTCCAAAAAGAATTATAACATTTTTCTGCACAATGATTACTTTTACTTGTCATACTTTGAGTATATTTGCTGATAACACTATTGTACTTTTACTTCAGTAAGCAGGACTTTTACTTGTAATGTAGTATTTTGACAATAATGTATTGGTACTTTCACTCAACTACAGCATCTGAATACTTATTCCACCACTGCAAGTGAATGTGTCGTCGTCATAACCGATTAAGAGACACTTCACTTCTCAATCTCCAAATAATATTTAAGCGACCATTTTTATTCATCTTTGCCTTCCTTTTTTTAATCCCTGCACACTATTTCTCACATATATGACTGAAGGCAATACAGGAAGCATGCATTGTACCCGGCGTGTTAATATATTTAGACACAGAATAAAACATAAATGATCATTCGTACAATAATCCTCAGTGACCCGTGAGGGCAGCGCTTCTTCCCCCTGGGCAAGTCTTAATGCGCTCTGGTGTCTCTTTGCTCGGTGAACAGAGGTGACGTCTGCAACTACATAAATCTGATTTAGAGGGTCTTGCACACTGAATAAGCAAACACATGAGCACAGCATCACCTCGCATCAGGACGGGGAGGATGAGGAGGAAGGTGGCGACTACCAGAAACAATCAGGGAAAGTGCTCACGGGAAGAAACGCAGATCTTTTTAGTGAGTAAATAGTGGGAATGTTGGACAAGTAGATTGCATAAAGAGGCTCATGGATTCATGGGGAAGGGATTAAGGAATGTGAGGAAATTAAGATCGCAATCACACTGGGTCAGTATTTTAAAATGGTCTGACTTTTTTAGGACTGCAATTGAGCTGCTGAATTTGACCACAAGATCAAAAAGGACGTGGTTTGTGTGTCTTGTTACTATTGATATTGTAACAGCACTTGGACGTCAGTGGTTAGGAGAAGTTTTATGACTACTGGACGTGTTTAAATGATGACGATGATGACTTTCTACAAGCTTTCTCCGCCGCTTCTGCTTTTTGAAGGCACTATTGATGTTATTTCTCGAATGCAGCTGGACTCTTATACAAGGCTCTGCTCTTTTAATCATCCTGTCCACTTGCTGTAAGCACTCAGCTGTGTTGTGAATATCTGCTTGCCATGTATGTGTTTTAACAGGATTTAACCCTTATGGGACGACGCAGACTTGAACTAAATTAAACACGACTGGGTGCCAGGAACAGGACGGAGTTAGGCAACAGGGAGAACATGTAAAAAGGCCAGACGGCTTTTTTTATTTGGAGACGGTGACTGGCTCAGACAATTGGTGCTAGTTGGAGAAGAGAGCAAATGTGAAATGAGATTATTTTTGCATAATGGCAGCAGTGGCGAAAGTTGCAGGAAGTTGTAGAGACAGGCAGGAAGGTCAGCGCTTTGAAATGAAAATGACACAGCTCTCCTCCTTCACACAACTTTACTGTCAATGTGCCCTGGAGCAAGGCAAATAGAGCTGCTCAGTAGCACAAAGGTTGCCGTGAACGGGTCACTGGTCAAATATGTAAACACAGTAGGAATATGAGGCTGCTGGAGAAGAGGGTTTAAGCTTTGGGTTTTTAGGAAAGTGTGAAAATAAGAATGAGTCACTGTCAAGGAAATACACCAGGAGCGATATTCCACCAATCCAGTGAACATTAAAAAACATGACAATTAAGATGCATTAGGTGATGTTCACAACAAATGGAATATGTTCTATTCTTGGAAAGGCATTACAGGAACAGAACAAAATGTGCAGGAACAAAGAACTTGCAACTATACTAAAAGTTACCTATATCTCCACCATGAGTTATGTTATCCTTCATAATTATTGTGATGCTTTGAATAAAAAATGTAAGAGCAATTTGATATCATGTTTTAATTTCAGTTTCATCACCGTTCCCTTGTTTTATGAGGAGCCATGTTGACAGGTAGACAAGGGGTGATTATCACAGAATACAGGAATGCGAATCCACTCCGGTTAAGATTTGATAAACTCAGAAATCACCTGACAGTTGTGTGTGTGTTTTAGTGTTTAAAGTGTAGCATTGCAGAGCAGACAGGCTTGTTGCTGTAGTTCATTCACTGTTGGTTTGGTTTAACATTGAGTCTATTTTTAGCCTGACATCTGAAGTATCCATGGAGTCTAAATGTGGGAAAAGCCTGTCCTCCTTCCTCCCTGGGTGTCTGATGTTTCCCAGCAAGCCCTACTGCAGCCCTGTGTGTGTGTGTGTGTGTGTGTGTGTGTGTGTGTGTGTGTGTGTGTGTGTGTGTGTGTGTGTGTGTGTGTGTGTGTGTGTGTGTGTGTGTGTGTGTGTGTGTGTGTGTGTGTGTGAGAGAGAGAGTGAATCAGTGTGTGTCTGTAAGTGAGAATGTGTGTGTAGAGAGTCTGGGTGTGTCAGTGTGTTTGACTGTGTGGGAGAGTTTTAAGTGTGGGTGTGAGCATGTGTGTGTACTATACATGCTCATGTGTCTGTATCAGAGTAGAGGTGTGTGTGTTTGTCTGTGTCTGTGTGTGTGTGTGTGTGTGTGTGTGTGTGTGTGTGTGTGTGTGTGTGTGTGTGTGTGTGTGGCCGTGCATGGAGACCAGAGGACTGTGGGAGGACTTCCTCTGTGGATCCTCTCTGTTTTCTTTTCACAGAATGACATTCCTAAGCTGTTTCACTTTTCAGGCAGGAAGTGGATAGCAGCCAAAAATGATTAAAACCAGGAACAGCAACCTAACAGCTCCAGAACCGCCACAGAGTTTGGAGTGTTGACACCAAGTCAAACACTCCTGATATATTGTTTAATACATCTGAATAACTGGTGGAATAGCACATTTGGGGTCTGGGAAAGTAGATCACAGTTTTGGAGAACGCTGGATATTGTTGCATTTTCTGCAAACTATTGTGTTGAAACTCTACCCTCTGTTGGTCAAAGGAATCTTATTTTTGTTTCTGGTGACAGGCCTGATGAAAAACAAATCCCTTATGGGCTATTTGATATTGTTTTATCGCACGACTTGTAGATGAATCTTTAAAAGAATTGCTCTTATTACACCTGAGGTTGGTTTTGGAAGCGTTTCAGATGGACAGTATTTTGTGATATTTAGCTTGGGTCACCAACCATTTGTTATTCCCTTAAGGTCGTGTTCCCACACGCTTCGAACCGTACTGTTGTCATATTTGGTGTAATTTTTAACTCCAAGAATTAACAGCATATTAAGTTATATTGCAAACCTTCTCGCCAAGCGCTACATTGAAATTGGAAGGCTTTGCGAAACCTCACGTCAATGCCACAGTTTCTGCATGATGTATGATTTACTAAAACATCAGTGCTGTGCAGCTACAGTTTGGTTAACATGGATGGGTTCCCAGAGAGGCCCAGAGACCCCCCAAAAATATCCCCAATATGTTATGACCAAGCAGTGAAGCCGCCAACAACTGCAGAGCATGGAGGGACCACTTTAGAGGGGCTGCAAAACATCGAGACAACCCTATGCAACCCCCATGTTAAAATGCTGAACCGTACAGCAGTGAGTTGTTATGGTTTGTTCACCGTCGCTAAAGATAACTGTACGGGGGTTTAATTTCGATATAACTCATCCATTTTAACTATATTGAGGCTAAGAGATAGCATTACTTTAGCCGGAGTCGCTAACTTTTTTTAGCTTGACAGCGCTTCTTCAAAAACCTACGGGGGACTCTTATTTTTATTTATTTATTTAACCTCTTCTTATTTTTATAGAGATATCTTTTTTTGTTTTATTTTGCTTTATTTATTTAGAATTGTTTTATCACTTTTTATATATATTTTGTATTTTTATTTCATTTTAAAATAGAGCAACCGTCACAAAACCCTGATAAAGAAAACATTGGTTCTAATCATTGAGATGATGTCAATGTTTTATACAGGCTATGGTTATTACTCAGAGACATTTGACTCCAGAGCTGCCCAAACGTTCTTTTGGGTAACATTTCAACATTGGATCCAACAGTTCATCAGTATATTGGATTGCCATTCCCTAAAAAAGTGAACTATATTGATTCACTGATACACTCCTAATTTCAGACTGACAGTAGAAGAGTGTAAAGAGCATGATCATGTTACGAAGCATACAAATTTAATAATTGGTGTATAACATCGAAACTTCATGGATGAAAATGTACCTCTAAACTCTATATTGCCCTCTGCACGTATAAACTCTAGGAATGGGCCTGTATGTGAGATACATGCATATATATATAAGTACAGTAAGAGTCATATAAACTCTAATTCCTACATTGGCAGCACTACAATCATCTAAAAGTCAAGAGGGTCACAGGGCAGAGATGAAGCACTCAATCTACAAATGTCAAATATTCAAACTTGAATATGCATATACAAATATTCATGTTTCCAGAAAGTATGCCGGAGAAGTGCAACAGAAGGGAAAAAGAGTCATAATAGCATCCATCAAGAAGTTACTCGCTCCAGCTCGCTCCCAGCTCACCCACGTTGGTGTCAGATTTACGAGGCTACGCCGGATCAACAGTAAAGAGATATATAGCGGTTTATTTTTAGACAAAACACAGTTAGCCACCCCTCTCTCTGCAAAGTCTTTTTGCTTAAAAGATGCATGAACGGTGGTGGGGAGTCAAAAAAGCGTCTCTCATGCATTGTTAACGCGGCTCCATAACCCTTCTCATGACTCCAGGTCGGGATAAGTGCAACCTATCCTTGTTTTCCAAACTTACACTGAAACACTGTCTCACATTGGTGAATTATTGACCAGCACACAGATGTTGCCTCATGATGACGACCATAGTGTGTGTTTTTTAAATGTGGATCCATGCACATGATAAACACGATTACTAAGAACCTGACATTTTGCTCTGTATGTCTTGTTTTTGCTTTGTTGTTTGTAACTGCTGAATTACTTGAAGTAGTTTGAGTACACTGGATTGAATGGGATTTTTTTCCTATGTGTCTATCAATTTGTTAACTTGGGGTCTTCTTCAATCTTAGGGCATCAATGTAGGAATGCACAAAAAAGAAGATATATATAATATCTAGACTGTTTAAAAATACGACTTTAAAATATTTTGTGGCTCTAAAATAAACGTTTTAGCGTGTACATTTGGGAAATAGGATTTAATTGATTTGAAAATGTAAAAATCGAGACTGCTTCTAAAATGTTTTTTCTTATCGAAAATATGTTTTCCCTGTTTCTTCCTGAACCGTAAAAAGCATGTAATGCACCATTTGCACCTAAAACCTTCCCAACCGGTGCCAAATATCTGGTGTTCAGTGAAAAAACGCCTGTGTACATGTTCTTATAGAAAGCCATGGAAGGCCGTTGAGTCTGCTTCCAAAGAAGCTTCACAGTGTGAAATCAACCTCAGCATATGGTCCATTTGAAAGAAAACGGAAACACAGAAGTGAGAGTTTCTACTTTAAAGTATTCCTGAGATAGTGGGAGTTTGAGAGCCATGTTCTGAGAGTGATTCCAGTGGAGTAGAAGCCTGATTCTCCGTAAGCAGAGGTGATTTATCTGCCAGATCTATCTCCTTTTCCCCTTCTTTTCTCTCTGCAGTCAAATGAGGTAGTTATGATGAACCGTCACTCAGATCCTGACAGCAGCTTCCTCAGCCACTCGAAGCTCCGTGGAGTCCGATTGATAACGCGACTCCGTCAATGTCATGGCGTCACTGGGCCCCCCGTTTAAATGCACTCCCGGCGCTGTCGGATAAATCACATCAAACATCACTAACAGAGCCCCCCACCCCTCCTCCTTTGTCGGTAATTGCGGTATTCCTGTCCTCCCGTAGATGTTCAATCTCTCCATCCTTCAACCAATTGGCTTTGACAAGGGGGAAAGCAGTTCCTGTCAAAACTGTTAAAGGGGAGGATGATATTTAAGAGGTGTACTGGATAACAGATATCCATCACCTCTCACATCATTTTGTAAAGGCTGAAAGTAAAGTTATTACTCGGCCATGATGCTTCTTCAGTGTGTGACAGGTAGAGAGCAAGGCAGAAGAACATGAATAAGTTAAGGAGAGGGCGGATTAAATATTCATTCTAGCGATATCGCTCTTTGTCACATCCTCTTTAACAACAATGAGGAGGTGGGTCCTTAAACTGGCGCCGGCTAGACATGTCACGAAGCATCCAATCACGACGGGGGTTTTAACCTGAGGCCATGAGGATGTTCTAACTCGTAACGTTTGTTTTAACCTGCGAATGGGAGTGGTTTGTCTGGGAGGAGAGAGCAGTGACAGTGTAGTCTGTGGATTTTTAATTCCACTTGACAGCGGATGATTTACAGATTAGCACACCTTGCACGTCAACAGAGGAAGAGCTAATTGGGGAGATGGCTGTGATATATTTTAAGCTTTGACAGCTTTACTTAATTATACAGTCTATCTATTGTTAACTGGACTTGAAACTGGACTTGTTCTTCTTTACATGGATGTTTAATATGCCCTTTATTGCACACGTTATGAAAATAATGTCCTTTTGTTATTGTGTTAGCTGTAATTTGGCCATTGAATTTCAGACGCATTCTTTTTAAGATTTAAGATTCAAAGGATGTATTGTCATAAGCGCAATAGCCTGCTTTTGGAAATAGAAATCAAAAGTGTCAGGCAACAAGGTAACATGACATATACTTAAGACGTAAAAAGTAAAAAGGCATAGAATAGTGAAAAGTTAAAAATGCAGGAATAACTAGACTGACCACAACATTTAGAATACACAAAGTTATGTTGTGTTATGTAAATAATGCCACTTCAATTCCTGATTTAATGCATGACAAATTAAGCTTTTGACAGAATGAAGATGAACATGTAGTGATTAATTTAACAACTTTTTGGGAGACATTACCCCAACAGATGTCTCAACACACGACGCAGTGATACCATGGCAACCTCACGTTTTCCATTTCTGATCTTTTGCTGTGTACTGTTGATGCTGGCAGATATGCTGACCTGTCAATTCGCTCCGAAAAAACAGTCAAATCAGGTTTGACATGTTTTCTACAAGTCCACCAAAAATGTGGACTGTCTTCCACAACAGGAGCTAAACTTCATAATATCACAATGTAACTCAGAAAGTGGGGGAGCATGGGGGGGGGGGGGGGGGGGGGGAAATCACAACGCGCACAGTAAATCCCAAAATCAAAACTCAGCATCCTTGCACTGCTGTCATAAAAGCATTTCCATCGACAAATGAGTCTGCGGGAAAGGTCAATAGTTAATTGAATAATCTATCACCTTGGGATGGACAGAGTGTACCACGCTATGCAATCAATGACAGGCGCATTAAAAGGTCAGCCGCAGACTTCCATGATAAGTCACCTGGCTAATGTTTTCTTTGGTTATACACAGCTCGAGGGTCGGTGGAGAGCGGATAACAGGCCACTTTGAAACATTCAACAAACACCGGTCAAAGAGCAGGTACTACAGAGTGAGGGGAGCTGTGAAATGTAAGCAGAGTGATACCTATGTCCTTAAAAGGGACTCTTGTGGTGCGGAAGTGATGAGTGGATACACAGGAAATGAATCAACATCAATAAAAGTCATTTAAAAAGCAAAATAATCCTGGTTTTCAGCCTTTTCAATCCAACATTCTCCATTTGTTCTCAAAAACATATAACATGAAGCTTGCTTACATACTCCTGTTTAAACATAATTAACTAAAGATTTAATTAGGTTCATCTTGCAACACCAATGCATATAAGATATTCAAATATCGTGTTAAAGTAAAAACGGTTGCTATCAGTTGTATCAGGTTAAAATAATTGCAGACCTTGCCTAAAGCGTATTTATTTTTCATATAGAAGTATTTTAGAGAAATAATAATAACACAAAGTCTGGTTTCCACGGCTGCTGAGCATTACCAATGCAACAGGAAACCTCATTTAGAGTAATAGTGGTGCATTTGCAGCAATATCATTGTGTCACTGTGACCACCTTATTAATTATAGATGAAAGCATTTCCTTATAATGCCAATTTATTCCCATTCATGTGTTGCAGGAAGGTATGGCAGTCCTCTTTGAAACAAAGAAAGGATTGCATTTTAACAGATGCTTCCAAGAAAGAAAAGGAAAAACAATAATTATGCAAATCTGCGTCGGAATAATTATGTACGTATTCATTATTTATAGGTTTGGTTTTGCTTTGTGCTATCATAAACTAACTCTGAGCTGAATGTGCGTTTGTAGTTTTCTCCTTTAATTGTGTGTACATAGAATTATGTCATTTATTTCAACCATTGCCAATGCAATTTCATTATGACCAAGGGGTAGAAGGATGATGATTGCCAATTTGGTTCTGTGAGAAACTTCATATTTTCTTTACTTTCATATGCATGCATTTGTTTTTCTCGCCACGTATCTAAATGTTTACTTTGCCGGGAATATTACATTATGAAATCCATATAAATGAGTAAAATTACTGCTCAAACCGATGTAATGATGGCCCCTACCAAGGAGAATCTTATTGATGTAATCAGTGAAAGGCACAAAGCAGCCATTTTTCCCAGTAATTAGACTTGGTGGTACAGTCAGTCATTTGTCCAGCGATTAGTCTTTGTTTAAAGTCATTGGAACTGGAAGGGACAAAGTCAGTTTGTTACACCCAAACACATCCAACAGGTTTATGCAGATTGTCTGCGCCTCAGGGAGAGTGTGCAAACTGATCTTTAATGTTTTGGATTTATCTTCTTTTAAGCACATGTTTAAATTGTATTGCATTTTTCACATCTGATGTTGTTTGAGAATGAAATAGTTTGTTTAATGTCCCGTATTAATCATCCGGAAGAAGGAAGAAGTAAACGGGCCACACACTCTTGCATTTAGTTTTTAAACATTGCTTCTTTTATTGTTTTTTTTATATTTCCTAAGTGAACATGTTAATATAATGCATTAAATATTATTGTAGAATTCAAATAAATTGATTAAATGTGTATTATTTGATAATTATTTGAATCAAATGTAAGAGTTCCTCTCATTCAGAGAGTGTATTGAATATGTTCAATAGTTCAATATGCACTTAAATAGGTGGTACATATAATAAAAAGGTATCAGATATGTAAGTGTGCAGCCCTCCTTGCATCAGATCTTATCACATTGTCTATTCTAACAGCAATTAATTTCCTCCATTTTCGTGTTTTAAAGCCAAACTTTACCATGTATCCACCAACAAAGTTCAACATCATGTCAAAAGTAACTCACACCCCCTTTTTGTTCTTAAGATAGTGTTTCCTTTTAGAGCTCAAACTCTTCTTATCATCCCCGTGAAGTGCAAACAATATCCCCTGAACACAGAAGCACCCTGCTGAATTCTTCCGAGAAGACATGGGCACTTGTCACGGAAGATCAGTTCTGTCGTTTTCCCGTCTCTCGAGTGTTTTTGAAGACGGACCTCTTCACATTGATCCTCTGTGGCGTTTGTTTGTCATCCCATGAACCATCACTGTCACCGCTGTATTCCCAACGCTCCACTCATCCCAAAGAGGGTTTAGACATACAATTAGCCACGGTTTTAGCAGCATCAGTGATGCAGCCACTTACAGAGCTCCAACCAACATCCCGTTTATCTCCAAAGATTGTCTATCGCTCCTTCCAAAGTTTGTCTACCAACTGCCAAACAATTGTTACATCCAATCCTCTGATGTGATGTGACTTTCTTTAATAATTCATCTGCTACATCATGTCACGCTTGTCACTGAAATGATCCCAGCGCTCCAATCATGACAGACGCTTAAATAAGCTTCATACAATTCCATTTATACCTTATACAGACATCTGATAGCCTACATGTGCTTTTCAGCCATTCCTCATACGCCTCACAGGCATAAAAAAAGAATAAGAGGGGGGAAAAAATGAATGAGGAAATACTAATGTCGACAATTCCATTTATATTGTGCGTGCTAAGTGTGAGCTCAGTCACTTTGAGGAGTGCCGCTCTTGAAGGCTCTTTGCTGAAAATGTCCATAACTCAATAGAAACTTGGCCGCGGCTCAGGCTGCTTCCTCTCTCCCGCCATCCTTCACGGGGATACTTTATGTGCCATCACCTCCCCGCGAAGGAGAGCCGAGCTAAAGTAATGTCTGTTTCCTGTCCAAGCGGTTCCCCCCTCACTATTCTCCCGCTGCCGATCTGTGGACTGATAACAAAGAAAGTTGTGCTCGCTGTGGACGTTGTTTTTGTCACTTTGCCAGATGCATTATTGGCAGAACATCCAATTTGGGACCATTTGGGCTTCTGTTGATTTCCATGACAAATGTGATGATGGATAGCGTGGTAGACCTTTGTCAATTAGACATTTCACTGAATGCAGCCACAACTGGGCTTTTCAGAAATAATGGCTTTTTTCTCAGTTACCGGTCGCTAAGTTACTTGATACTGAATGTTTTTTGCAAGTGGAGGCCAATACCAAAAACCATTAGATCCGCTTATCTTGTAATTACTTTCTAGATTGCATTGTTTGCTAAGGACAATGTATGTCAGTTTAAATCTATTTGAAGTAGCTTTAATTCTTCTTCTTCACCACATTTAAGGGGCGAATACAGTACTTCTAAATCCAACACGATGCCTTAACAGATGTATTACTAAATCCTTTACGATTTGACACTTTACCATGAACTTGAAACATGTCATGCTTGTTAAAATGTTATATAAATATGCTATCTAACTTTTTTTATCTAGTGTCTATTGGTGAAATATCCTCATTGGTACTCAAACTGGAAACATTGCAACTCCATAATCACTGCCACTGCTACTGGTTACTTTAGATTTGAATACAAATGGTTACAACAAATACACCTCTGGAGTTGCACTACTCGTACTTTTCAACTTATAGGTCGAGACATCTAATATTCTTTTAGATCCCTCAACAACCAGATCAATGTGCGGTACAATACAAGCCAAGAAAGCAAAGATTCATCGAAGAAGCCGTGAACATCAGAACTGACCAACGACAGCTTGCTTTATCGCTCGCCATGAAGCCAAATACGTTATCCTTCACAACTTGAAACAAAATGAAGTCAGTGTGATTCTTCCAGCCAGCAGTGTAGAGGTGTATCAGCTGGCCTGCTTCAGAGCATTACTCAGGTTAACTCCACATCTCCACCTTCACGATCCCAACCTCCTAATCCATCACATTTCCCATCCTGTTGAGCACCCTCCTTTTACACAAAAAGGCAGGAAGGAAAAACAATCACTAAAAGAGATACAGAGGCTGATTTCATCCATCTTACACCCTGAAGTAAATCTTTTTCGAGGGGGGGGAGCGGAGATCTACGCTCCTCTCCTCTCTCTATTTTCTGAATTGCCTCGGAGCTCATCCATAACGGCTTTGCGGGCCCCCGGGTGCTTCCGAGGGCCGGTTCGGAAGCAAACGGGGAATTGAATGAGGCGAAGGTAGACGGAGAGGAGACAGAAAATGTCTCCTTGGAGGTCACGCCGGCAAAATTGAAAGTCTCAGGTATAGTGGGGGCCTGTCGGTTTAGTAAAATGGATAGAATTTCCATTTACCCTCGGCACCCGCACCCCCCACCCCCCTCCTTAATGCATTGTTCTTGTAAGGGAGGGCCTGCGAATGAGTCAGGAGGCGAGGAATACACTTTATAGACACAAATAATCGTAAATTGGGAATGTCACCTTTAAGCCGAGGCATTTTTATTATTGTTAGTGGTGCTGCTGAGTGGGTTTGATGCTTTATTCTCTCAGGGATCCTGTGTACACCCCCCCCCCTCCCGACATCTCCACCTCCACCAATCTTTATCGGGCTCCTGGAGGAGGAAGAGGAGAAGAAGAAGGGTACTTTAAGCTAACTTGCTACCCGATACTTGTGCGTGATTGATGGCAGATGGCATGCTTTAAGATAAACCTATCCATTAACAGTGCTCACTGTTCTTTACCCCGAGCGTTTACAGCTGTCTGCAGAGCGCACCCTATCAGACCTGGCCTTCCTCGTACAGGTGTAAGCTCTTTATTTACTGCTATTATTTGGTTGTTACAAAGGCCCCTGTCTTGTTTATGGCGGCGACTTTATAGATCCTCCCTTCCCCTGGAATATTAACTGTCTCTCCATGATTCAATATGAGCACAAGGGCTCCTGGGAGCTGTAGAGCAGAGCAGCGGATACAGGTACTTGTCTAATTGAAGTCTCCTGAGCTTTGAGGGTATAGAACATATAAATTGGACAGATAGCAAGTATTGACAAATGTCTTACAGCGCCAATCCCTCCAACAATACTAAGCAGAATCATTTCCTATTCGACGCAGGGCCGAAGTTCAGGGAAATGGACAAAGCAAAACATTCATATATTTAAATTAGATTTGCAACACTTGACTGACTCGGGCGTGTGTGTGGAAGTCAGACAGAGACCTGTTTACTACCCCTTCTGTTTTGCATTACATGTGAGTGTGTGGGCAAATTAACGAAGGAGGCCCTCTGTATTTTTTCGGCTCCATGTTAATTGCGAAAAATAATATGTGATATGTGATTCTTATGCCTGAGCATATTGCATTATAATAAGTTCAGGAACATTACCAGGGAACACAGCTTATTAAGGAGAAGCAAGGTAGAGGCAGGATAGAGATATAATTTTAATAAACCTAATCCTGAATATATTATACATGTGCATGCTATACAAGATTTGAATATTAATTGAAATATGCAGATGATGTATAGGGTTGTAATTATTGCTGATTTAGAAGTGTAATTGGATAAAAAACTTCTTATTTTTTTGTGACTATTCTAGCAATGTGATGTTGAGACATTAATATGCATATTCATGGTAGAGTCTGCTGAACTCTTATTACTGACAATTGGTTGGGAGAATGCGGGGTTGAAAGGCTGCGGGGAGACAATAGCAGCGTGAGGCTTGCAGAGAAACAAATGTTCCACTGAGCAATGAGGCAAACATATAAAACAAAGACCTTTGAGCAAGCCGGTCTGCATGATGGAGGCCAATATATTTCTGTTTTATTCCTGCATGCATGAAAGTTTTGCATATTTGCTTTTCTACCCTTAGACACAATTGGTTTCCATCATCTCCCTCCAGTGTAAAAATCAATTAGCAGACTCTTAGAACTTGCTTGAGTTGGGTAAACTATTACAGTGAATAAAAAAGGTCTGCATTCATGTGTGCGGTAATTAGAAATACTATTAATAATTCGTTTTTGGTCAGTTAAGACACATCTATTCTGGCATTCAGGTTGCTTTATGTGTGACTATAATGAAAGCAGATATGTGGAAGTGATCTGAAATGATTCTCTTTGCTTTTTTATGACTGTTTTTAAATGTATTTAAATGTCAAATGATGTATTTGGTGTTGCCTTGTTGTTGACTATAAGTGAAAATGCCGTGGCGCAGTCCAACATATTTCTGAAATAGAAAGAAAATAGCATTAAAGAATTGCTTTTAAAGATATATACATGTGGAACATATACATGTGGAAATACACATTTCGAAGTAGCAAATATAATGCAGGATATTATTGTGCAAGAAATGGATTATTCAATATTAAATTGAATATATATGTAAAATGTATAGTGGGAGTTTAAGTCCAGTTATCAAGAGAAGCTGTGCAGCAGAGAGTATATTCTTCTGATAAAGTATTGTTGACAACAAGTGGCTCTATTTGTGTATATGTTACAGTATCGTGTCCCTTCTACCTTGCTGCAGCTCGTAACGTCACATCAGAGGAAGAGGAGTTAGCGATCAGGCTGATAAATAGATAAAAGATGGCTGCCATCTATCCTCATGAACCTCCATTCCTCACCCTCTGAACTACACACAGGAGGTAATAAGATTCACGTCCTTCACCGGATTAAGAACACGTTGGGTCGCATGTAGAGCCACTTCAACTTTCACCTGCGACACCTACCTCAACCGGTGGAAAACACGCTTTTTATCTTCTTTTTGCGAACTTCATGAGTCATGACAGGCAGGTTGGCGTTAACGCGACCCGCTGGAAACGGCTCTTGCGACCTCGGCTGTCTCGAGTCCCCCCCCCACCCCCCGCCTGCCTCTCCTTGTCACACAAAAGAGGAACGCTGAAGGACCTCCGCAAACTCTTGTCAGAGCTGTCTCACTCCTGACAAGCAGTCGGTTGAAATACCCGCCGAGACCTGTCCCCCTTCCTTTCCGCTGCCATCATTACCTCCTTATTTTATATGCTGATTTATTTCATTTCACTTCAAAACTCTCCTCAGATCTGAAGGCAAAGGTCTCGTTCCTATGAAGTGCATGAAAATACTATTAAAGAGCTGTGGCCCAAGTGTGGTGCTCACCGTAATGTAATAGAGTACTGTATCAAAGTGTGATTATAAGGTACTAGTACTTCACTTTAGACTTTTCCTCCACTACATTTTGGAAGCCATATTGTAGTTTTAACTCCACTACATTGAGTCGGACAAATTGAGTTACTTTATTCAGATTAATGGCTAAATTATAATTCATGTAAACATTTATATAATGTTCTTATACACCAAAGCAACTTCCTTGTATGTGTTAATTTACTTGGCAATACACCTGATTCGGATTTCTGGTACAAATTATAAATAAACAAACGTTAAGATATCAAGCAGCAGTTTATAAAATAGTCAAAATTAGCTTCACATTTACCAGCTGTTATCAACCCATTAATGCATCAACAGTCTTAATCCATTATTTAAAAAAATATATGATTTTGAGTACACTAGAAACTAAGTATTTTTTCACTTTACTCTTGCTACTTTTACTCAAGTAAAAAGTACTTCTTCTAACACTGCCGCACGTACTGCCGTGACCCTAACCCTAGTCTTCCCTCATGGGACCCCACCCCCAACGCATGACCCCAGCCTCACAATGCCAATCCACATATACTGTACTGCTTCTGCATGCAGATGATGAAAAGGATGAAGAAGTCCCATCAGCAGAGAGACTTACAGAGTCCCTCATCAAGTCAGAGCTCAGAGACCCCCCCCCTCAGCCACCCGGGGCTCTAACAAGGCTGCTTTTGATATTCAGGCCACACACACTAACACACACATTAAGGTACGCACATATGAAATACACACATAGATTCAAACTCGGGGGGAATGGCAGTAAGTTAAAAGCTCAAGCAGTTTGAATGGCATGTTGAGTGACACAACTTGCAGGTCACATGACTT